>NC_080097.1:69987600-70097600 GCF_950005125.1 Chionomys nivalis | reverse complement strand
TCCCAGAAGGCTCTTTCACTTAGTGTTTGGCTAACTGGCAGCCTTCATCCTGATAGATACTTTGCATATAAAATGAGCTTCTGAAGACATGGGAGTTTGGGAGTTGGGAGTCTGGGAAGAGAGTGAAGTGTTGGCCACAGAAGCATGAGGACTCGAGCTTGGATCTCTAGCGTTCATGCATATGCTGGACTAGGAGAAGGGAGAAAGGTAGAATTTTAGAGCTTGCAGGCCAACCAGTCTAGCCAATCAGTGAGCTCTGGCTTCAGTGAGAGACACCGGAGTTGATATTTGGCCTCCATAAGCACGCATATGTGCATGTGTACAAGCACATCACACACACACGCACGCACGCACACGCACGCGTGTGCGCGCGCACACACACACACACTGCAGGGGGAGGAAGAGAGGAAGGGAGGGAGAGAAAGAAACAGAGAGAGTGTGCTGACTACCTCTCCTCTACAGTGTGGAGATAACGTGACCAGCTTTATGACTGCTGTTCAGAGTGCCAACAAAGTAATTTATGTGAAAGTGACTCACAACTAATGAGGGGTTAATATAGATACAAATGATTATTAATAATATTATAGAGGCATCTTAGACAAAACAACCCGAATGACACACCTAAAAAGGGGAAGTTGCTAGCCTTGGGGAAGAGACCTTTTGGGAAACTGATCTTCTTGGGAGCCTTCAATTTGAATCTTGTTGGCAAATTGCTTATTTAAAGAGTTAATTTTGGGGTACAGTGGATTGTAGAGACAGACAAGTTTGAATCTTTTTTTTCTGCGTAATTTATATGACCTTGAGGAAGATTTTGACTCCTCTGAGTCTGGGGCATCAGTGTTTGAGAGAATATTTACAAACGCCCCAATACAGGGACTGCTATCTATAGGCTGTTGAAACACTGGACCTTCCCTTCTTTTTTTGTTCCTCTGCCAAGGTCATGTGGGCAGAAAAAGAGTAAGTTAGTGAGAACGGCCTTCAAGGAGCTGTTTGTGTAGACCGCTTCTCCCAGTGGAACTGCAGCCTGTGGTCTACAGATGAAGAAGGGAAGTTTGCTCTGAGGAATTTAAAGTGGAGAATGTGGGAGTTCCAACATGGTAAATGAATCCATAGGAAACTAGACATTAGGCACAGTGGTGCATGCCTGTAACCCTGTAACCCGGGAGGCTGAGGCAGGGGATTATTGGGAGTTTGAAGCCAGTCTAGATAACTCTATGTATATAGACAGTATAGACAGTCTAGCCAGTGCTATGTAGCTCTGGTCTATATCCCAGCTGGCTTTAAATTCACAGCCGTCTCTCCCTGGCTTCCACTTCAGCCTCCCGAGTAGTGGCAGCATGTACACCTTGCCTGTTGGTAGCTGGGATTTGGGTGGTGACTTGACCTTTTCTTCAATCCACCTGACATTCTCCAGGTCGAGTAGACAAGGCTGGGACTAGTCACACAGATCCTCCCAACTCCCATTTAGATGGGAAAGGGGGGACGTTTTAGGCTATTGGTGGCATCTGCTTACTAACCTGTGAGTGTTCCTTGCTCCCTAAAAGTGGAGGTAGTTGAAGGACGAGCCTTCCGAAGGGGGCTGTGTGCTGTTTGAGGATCCTTCAAGTAGAGGTTTGGGCAGGGCTGGAGCTTGGGCGGTCATGTCCCACAACTTGAAAGTTTGCAAGGGATCCGAGTGTGAAGCTGAGTTGATCTGGGCCTTTGCTCTAGAGATGAATATGAATATGAAAATGTTCAAATGGTTAGGAATGAATCTGGCACGGGTGCTGCTTGATGGGTTGACTAATTAAAAGTTCACATTTTTTTTTTTTTTTTTTTTGGTGAGACTGAGATTGAGGTAATTGCATTTTGAAGCCTTTATAAAAAGGGAAAATTGGCCCTTTGCCATGTGACCCCAGGCCCCCCTCCCCCGGTAATATACATTACTGTAAACTTGTCCAGCTGGTCTCCCAACTCTGGCCTAAATGTATTTGTGTTTTCTTGTGTTTATCTCATTTTTGACCCAACTTGCTGGAATAATCTTCCCTTTTAGGGTTTGTCTTACCCAGCTGTGTTTATCCCAAAGCCTTTTATAATTTCCACAGCTCTATCCATTTCTTTTGATGTTCATGTCATACACTGCCGGAAAAGTTTCTGACCACAGCTCTTCATGGCACAGTGTGCTTGTCTTTTCTTTTCTATGCTACCATATAGAATATGATATATACAAAATGCTATATATACTACACACACATTTATACTATAAAGTTATAAATCTTAACTTTATACTAAGCTCCTTGATGGTAGGGTTTTGCGTTCCAGTGCTTTGTATTTTCATCAACCTTAAGAAACATTGGTTGATTTCATATTTTAAACAATATGCAGATAGACTTTGGAGTAAGAGTGGCAGGATTAAAAAGGTTGATGAACACTGTAAGAATGGAGCATGACATAGAAGCTGGCGAGGTGGCTCAGCAGTAAGAAGCATTTGCCACTCTTGACGAGGGCAGTTCATAGCTGCCTGTAAACCCATGTCCAGGGGATCCAAGGCCCCTGTCCTCCATAGGCCCCTGTACTTGATGCATATACTCATGCACAGACATGCATATCTATAATTGAAAATAAATATTTAAAAATGGAAGGGGAACTGATAGCATGATTCTGAGTACTTATCTCTGCCTCTTAGTACATTTTATATTTCCTCAATTTCTGCAGTGATACATACTTCATTTTTAGTTTGAAAAATAACCATAAAAATGTCTTGACTGATGGGAAAGATGGATAAGAATTCCTGGTCTGTCTCCATGGAGTGTTACTCATTGTAACTTTCCCAAGGGAAGAGAAATCTCATAACAACACTACAGCATCCTAGGAATTCAAAGACAAAACTGACCAAAATACCTTGGGTCAGTTGACAAGTGACAGGATGTGGAGACCTGGGTTTTGCACCGCTGACCCCAGTGTTGACTATTCTCTGGTGGATTGTAGCTGTGAAAGACTCTCCCCCATTCCCACCCTCATTACTGTGCCAAGTTGTGTACTT
This sequence comes from Chionomys nivalis, assembly GCF_950005125.1. Classification (NCBI taxonomy): domain Eukaryota; kingdom Metazoa; phylum Chordata; class Mammalia; order Rodentia; family Cricetidae; genus Chionomys; species Chionomys nivalis. The sequence continues at coordinate 70,094,578 of NC_080097.1, read as the reverse complement.
AGCCTCTTTAGAGCCATGCCTCATAAATCAGCCTGCCTTCCTTCTCTGAGGTGGGAACAGCTTCCTGCAGTCCCTCACACAGACCCTTGATTTCAGGTAATAACCCACTGAGGCTGGCAAGTGACACAAGACCAGGGACACCGCATCCTAATATCCCCAAGTATTTATTTTTTGAAGTAGAACCTAAGGATGGTCTTTGGGAACTGACTCTGGAGGACAGGACCTCAGGGAGTCTCATGTGTCCTTGTGTCCTTATGTCTTAGTGCCTCACCATGGAGATAAATAGTCCAGTAGTTACGATCTCTGGAAGACTGTATGCCTTATCAAACGAGATGGAACTGAAACACACACGCACCTTATCTTTGATCAGTCAGCTGTCACTCGCATAAGTGAGGCATTTTCTTTAAATCACACCTTGAGGACCAAAGCTTGTCAAGGTCCCCTTTTCCTTGGACACGACCACGAGTACCTGTGTGTGTCAGTCTGGGGATCACAGTGGAGGACAGACACCTGCTGGCCCTAACTGCGTGGGCTTGGTTACAGACAAATCCACAGGAAGGCATAACACCTCAAGTGAAGGTCTGGGTGAAGGAGGTGCAGGGGCAGAGAACATAGTCAGGGGTCCAGGAAAACTGGTCAGAATTGGAGTTTAGTCCCAAAGGAGGAACAGCTGCATCCAAGAGAGGAAAGGACAGCTGAGCGGGCATGACAGTGAAGGTGCCCTCTAGAGGGTGTGAATGTGCCCGAGGGTCATGACAGCCAGATTCTCCTCAGCCCAGTATGCCCGCTTCATTGCTATAGAGTGGATGTTGAGTGAGTAGCTCAAGAATAGAGCGATTGTGGGTCTGTGTTGTCTGAAGCCTGGTTTTCAGCACTGCGGGGTACAGACAAGGTCATAGTTGAACTGTTTTCTGCCACTTTATACCCAGAGCTCTTCATTATGATGTTCTTGGATTTTCCGAGAGTCCTGCAGTCACCTTGCACACATCCAGCTTTAGCGTACATTTGAAAAACAGGACATACAAATGGACCAAAGACCTCAACATAAAGCCAGCCACACTGAACCTTACAGAAGAGAAAGTAGAAAGTACACTTGGACACATTGGCACAGGAGACCACTTCCTAAATAGAACCCCAGTAACACAGACACTAAGAGAAACAATTAATAAATGGGATCTCCTGAAACTAAAAAGCTTCCGTAAAGCAAAGGACATGGTCAACAAGAGAAAGTGGCAGCCTACAGAATGGGAAAAGATCTTCACCAACCCCACATCAGACAGAGGTCTGATCTCCAAAATATACAAAGAACTCAAAAAATTGGTCATCAAAAGAACACATAATCCAATAAAAAAAATGGAGTACAGACCTAAACAGAGAGCTCTCAACAGAGGAATCTCAAATGGCTGAAAGACACTTAAGGAAATGTTCAACATCCTTAGTCATCAGAGAAATGCAAATTAAAATAACTCCGAGATTCCATCTTATACCTGTAAGAATGGCCAAGATCAAAAACACTGATGACAACTTATGCTGGGGAGGTTGTGGGTTAAAGGGAACACTTCTGCATTGCTGGTGGGAATGCAAGCTGGTACAACCCCTTTGAATGTCAGTGTGGCGATTTCTCAGAAAATTAGGAAACAACCTTCCTCAAGACCCAGTAATACCACTTTTGGGTATATAGCCAAAGGATGCTCAATCGTGCCACAAGAACATGTGCTCAACTATGTTCATAGCAGCTTTGTTTGTCATAGTCAGAACCTGGAAACAACCTATGCTCCTCAACCGAAGAATGGATAAGGAAAATGTGGTACATTTACACAATGAAGTAATACACAGTAGAAAAAATAACAACATCTTGAATTTTACAGGCAAATGGATGGAGCTAGAAAACATTATTTTGAGTGAGGTAACCCAGACCCAGAATGACAATTATCACATGTACTCACTCATAAGTGGTTTTTAAACATAAGGCAAAGAAAACCAGTCCATAAATCACAATCCCAGAGAACCTAGACAACAATGAGGACCCTAAGAGAGACATACATCAATCTAATCTACATGGGTAGTAGAAAAAGATAAGATCTCCTGAGTAAATTGGGAGCATGGGGACCTTGGGAGAGGATTTAAGGGGAGGGGAGCAGAGAAAAATGTAGAGCTCAATAAAAAAATTAAAAAAATGTAAAGCACACACGAAAAAAGAAAAAACAGGACATACAGTACCTGTCCTTCAAGTGAAGCCAAGTGGACTTGACCTTGGAAAAGACCAGTGAGGGCACAAGGCAATAATTAACACCACTTTGTGTTCTTGGAGCAGCTCCTGGTCCAGCCATTATCCTCATTGTCTTTCTTAGTATCTCTGACTTGTTTGACCTCCTACTAGAGCTTAGACTCTCCCGCCAGATCTTACAAATCCTGGCGAAGGGTGGGTGACAAGATTCTTGGTAGCCTGATTCCATCATAGTGGAGGCTCTGTCTCCTTTTTTCCTTCTGTGCCGAGCACTGCTGTTTTTGTCCTGCCCTTTGAGTCTTTGGAGCTGAGACCTCAGGTATAGCATAGCTACTGATGTACTAAGGACAGAAGAGCAGATTTGGGGGTGGTGGCTCTCTGCTGATGCTGAGTGTGGCGCTTGCAGGGTGTGCTCTCACTTGCTTTGTTCTGGGTGTGGTTCGGTTCTAAGCACTGTGGACCTCAAGAGGAGAGAAGCTGCATTTCCTTAAAAGGGCTCATTGTCCAAGGAGGCTGGAGAGCTACTGGGATTCCTACAAAACCCACAGTTAGGGTCACTGGTGACATCTCTGTACTTAGCAAGCAGAAAAGAAAAACACTCGTGTAGTAATTTCAAAAGTAGATCCTCATAGTGAGGATTTGTGGAAACAGAAAAATCACCAGAAAATAATACAGAAAATTTTGGGTCCTTTTAATTGCTGAGAAAAGGGTTAGCAAAGAATAGTGGGAATTTTATGAGCTCTTCCTGCCTCCCATGCTCACTGGGAGAGTTGGGTGCAATTAAAGGCAAAAGTGGAGAAGCAGACTCAATAGGGCACAATAACAGTAGCAATCAATTGTCCTTCCTCAAATAACGTGACATTTGGAGTGGATTGAGAAGATAGTCATAGAATAAAAAGACAAATGGTAATATAAAGTGTATGTCTGATAAAAAGTAGGATTCTCCTTTTTGGAAAGATTATTTATGTATGAGTGCTTGCCTACATGTATGTATGTGCATCATACATGTGTCTGGTGCCTGTAGCTGTCAAAAGAGGGTGTCAGATCTCTTGGAACTCGGAAGGTTACAGTTCTGAGCTGCCGTGTGTGTGCTCTGAACCCAGGTCGTCTGGAAGGGCAGCAAGTGCTCTTAATCACTGAGCTACCGCTCCCACCTCTAAAATTGGGATTCTTTATTTCACATGAATAGATACTCCCACTTAAACTGAATTTAAGAATTCAGAAAACTGTGATGATGTCCCGAGGAATCATGTTTAGCATCAGCTGGTGGTCATCAAGTAACCAACATAGCAACCAATACAGCCTGCTGCTGCATGGGTCCTTCCCAGAGTACCGGGTATATGCAGGTGAGCATTTGAAGTGAATCTCGTGGGAAGTGCTTCTAATACAAACCTAGTTCACTAGCTGACTCTGGGTATTGTTGTATGAACAGTGAGGACATTAGTAGCCCATGGGGCCTCCTGAGCCCTACTTCCATGTAGTATATTAAAACAGTGAAAAAAGCTGAATTGAATGACATTTAAGATGGTCTCTAGTCGCCCCGGCTCTTGAAAAATTTATTTGCTTTCCTTGCAGTGTTGGGATGTATATTTTCGGCAGGGAGGAATTCTGGGTTTATGAGTCAGGTTCATGAGTAAGAGTGGAAGATGACAGGGGCTTCTGATCTTTAGGTTTTAAGTCAAGGACTGCTTTCCAAAATGTGTGTTAGTGCTTGGTGGGCAAGCTGACTTTGAACATCATGCTGGGTCACGTACTTAGACCAGAATAGCATTTGAATTACGATGTATCTGTCTTCTTTTTCCCAACTCTCAATAGCTGATGGACAGAAAGATGCTCATAAAACCTTCACTCAAAGCACAGAGCAGCTGAATAATTCAAGATTGACTTGATTTATTTATTTAAGAATTTTGAATCTGAAAATAGGACTGTTAAGAAGTGAGCTGATGTGTTTTCCCCTCACCTTTTAAGCTTGTTAGGCACTTAGATAATGGTGGGGCAGATCAGATTTAAGGGAAAGCTGTTTTAACATGAGGTTAAAATGTAACCCAGAGTGTTATTCAGAAAAACAGAACCAAAAAGCTCAAATAAATGTTTTTGTTTATCATGTAAGGACTTGGTTAAGTGTATGAGAGAAAAACATATTTTAACTTTCTCACCAAAATCATTACCTTTTTGGCAAAAAAACTTTCATTTTTAAATTATAGACTTATTGTCATGTAGTTGAAATGTTTATTCATTGCTGTATGTATGACTGATGTGTGTGGAATATGTACCCTTGCGTATGTGTAAATCAGTACAATTTAGTGAGTTGTACTTCTGACTTAAGTGAGTTCTGGAGATCAAACCCTGATCACTTGGCTTTTATGGTTCCTAGTTAGCATCAACTGTCAACATGACACAGCCTAAGAGGATCCCAGTTTAGTAGTTGTCATTCTCTGCGGGTATGTCTGTAGGGGTTGTCTTAGTTGTTAATTGATGGGGAAGAACCCAGCTCACTGTAGGCAGCATCCATCCCAAGCTCACTGTAGGCAGGGTCCTTCTCCAGCTCACTGTAGGCAGCATCCATCCCAAGCTCACTGTAGGCAGGATCCTTCCCAAGCTCACTGTAGGCAGGGTCCTTCCCCAGCTCGCTGTAGGCAGGGTCCTTCCCCAGCTCGCTGTAGGCAGGGTCCTTCCCCAGCTCACTATAGCAGCATCCTTTCCTGAGCAGGTAGTGGTCTGTATAGGGAAGCTAGCTGGGTATAAACCCAAGGAAACCAACAGAGGTCCTCCATGTTTTCTGACCTGACTTCCCTCAGTGATGGTCAGTGACCTGGAAGTGATAGTGTGTGACCTGGAAGTGAGGAACCTATTTTTCTCATAAGTTGCTTTTGTTCATAGTCTTTTCTCACAGCAAAAGAAAGAAAACTGGAATCCACAGCAAGTGTTTTACCTGCAGAATCATCTTGCCAGGCCCTGTCATGTAATTTGGCCTAATTTTGGTGTGCTTTCCACATCACTGCTGAACACTCTCACAAAGATTTTACTTGACACCTTAGCATCCATAAATATTCAAAAAAGCAGGGTCTCGTGTAATCCAGGCTCCTGTAATCCTCCTCTGCAGCTAAGGATGATCTTGGACTTCCGATTCTCTTGCCTTTCCCTCCCCAGTGCCGCTGAGCTTATAGCTGAGACACCATATCCTGTTTATGTGGTGATAGAGATTGAACCCAAGGCTTCATGCACTCTGTGCAAATACTACCAAATTAGCTACATTCCTAGCCCCTCTTTCTATTCTTTTCTTTTTAAAGTTTGAGATAAACTTTCCCAAAGTACTCCAGCCTAGCCTTGAAATCCTTGTCTCAGCTCCCAGCATTTGGAGTCTGAGGCATGTATCATCACAGCAGCTGAGGTTTTCCTCCTTAGAGTTCCAGCTCAGGTTTTGTCTTTCCTTTAGATGATTTCATTCTTTTCCTTCATGGTCCTTTTTGGGGAGCACATTGTTTACAAATCTCATTGATTTGTTATTCAAGTCGTGGATCTCTCTGTCAAAGGCAAACCCCTAGATTTATTGACTTAGTTACTGTTCTATTGCTGCGAAAAGACACCATGACCATGGCAACTCTTACAAAAGAGAGTATTTAACTGGGGCTCCCTTGCAGTTTCAGAGGCTTAGTCCATTATCATGGTGGGTGCATGACAGGTATGTACTGGGAAAATAGTTAAGAGTTGCATCCTGACCCTCAGGGAGAAGGGAGGGAGAGGGAGAGAGGGAGGGAGGGAGAAAGAGAGAGAGAGGAGGGAGGGGAGAGATTGAGAGAGACAGAGAGATAGACAGAGACAGAGGTAGAAAGAGAGATTTGGCCTGGCATGGGTTTTTGAAACCTCAAAGCCCACCCCCAGGGACACTTCCTCCAACAAAGACCCACCCCCTAGTCCTTTTCATCCTTCAACTGAGAGCCCCACTAATGCTTAGTTGGCGAAGCATTCACACGTATGTGGCTATACAGGCCACTTTTAAAAATTAATTTCTAAGAAGTATCTTTTCTCATTTTGCATACCAATCCCAGTTCCCACTCTCTCCCCTCCTCCTCCTCCCTCCACTTTCCCCCCACCATGCCACCCCACATCCACTCCTCAGAGAGAGTAAGGTTTGCCATGGGGAGTCAGCAAAGTCTAGCACATTGTTTTGAGGCAGGTCCAAGGCCCTCCCCACTATATCTAGGCCGAGCAAGGTATCCCTCCAAAGAAAATGGGTTTAAAAAAAGCCAGTACAAACTGTAGGGATAAATCCTGGTCTCACTGCCGGTGGCCCCACAGTCTACCCCAGCCATACAACTGTCACCCACATTCAGAGGACCTAGTTTGGGCTTATGCTGGTTCCCCGCTGTCAGGCCAGAGCTGGTGAGCTCCCATTAGCTTGAGTAAGCTGTTTCAGTGGCATACAGGCCATTTTTATTCAAGCCGCCACATTCACATACTTTCTTCCTTATTCTCTTTGCTAGCTCAGTACTTTTTTTATCCCTAGTGAATTTTCAGCAGAGAAGATGAGCTAAGTTGTACGAATAAACTAGATCAAAGAACCCTAAGTTTATTTTTGAGGAACTTGAAATAATGCTTGAAGTTGATCATTCAAGGGTTTCTATAACGAAACCCTAGAAGAAATTGGGTATGGTTATAGAAAAATCAAGTTATGACATGCCACCATTTGGGGTAAGTTGAGGTGGACTCATGTTTACTGTTGGGATTAATCCCCCTCAGTCTTTGCTGCCTCCTGCTCTTGGCCCATATACCTTTCTGTGCCTCTAGGAGGACGCGATGTAAATAGTGGAAAGCAAGCCAGTTTCAGGGGCTGAGATGAGAGCTGTTGGGTGTATCTGCCACTGTGTTGAGCAAGACTCTGAGTTCTTTACATCCTATGACACTAGAAGTTGGGTGGAATGTTGCTTTGGTTTAGGCGATGGAGGATAAAACTTCCATCTGTGTACGTACAAGACTTACTGCTTGTCACCATGTTTTGTATATGACATAGTTACTCTTCTCTTTCTCTAGTCTGAGTTTGTTCAGGTTACCCATAGGGTTGCCTACTCTGCTTGTTTTTGTCGTCTTCCTACATCTTACCACATCTTTCACCCTTATGAGGGTACCCCAGGAGCCTTAGGCCTTTCCTAGAACTTCTCTTGCGTCTGTGGTCGATTTTATAGTACCCAACTCAAGTATGCATTGCTTCCTTGCTGGTCTTTTATTGTATTATTTGATTTTTTTAAAGTTTCTATTTATTTATTATTTGGGGCACATGTATGTGTATGGGTGTTTGCACACATAATGACATTTTCTTTTTTTAATTTTATTGATTTTTCTGCTCCTTTCCCTGCCTTCCCCTCCCTCTCCCAAGATCCCCATGCTCCCAATTTACTCAGGAGATCTTGTCTTTTTCCATTTCTCATGTAGATTATATCTATGTAAGTCTCTCTTAGGGTCCTCATTGTTGTCTAGGTTCTCTGGAATTGTGATTTGTGGACTGGTTTTCTTTGCTTTATATTTAAAACCACTTATGAGTGAGTACATGTGATAATTGTCATTCTGAGTCTGGGTTCCCTCACTCAAAATGATGTTTTCTAGCTCCGTCCATTTGCCTGTAAAATTCAAGATGTTGTTATTTTTTTTCTACTGTGTAGTACTCCATTGTGTAAATGTACCACATTTTCCTTATCCATTTTTTGGTTGAGGAGCATTTAGGTTGTTTCCAGGTTCTGGCTATGACAAACAAAGCTGCTATGAACATAGTTAAGCACATGTCCTTGTGGCACGATTGAGAATCCTTTGGCTATATACCCAAAAGTGGTATTGCTGGGTCTTGAGGAAGGTTGTTTTCTAATTTTCTGAGAAATCGCCACACTGGCATCCAAAGGGGCTATAGCAGCTTGCACTCTCACCAGCAATGCAGGAGTGTTCCTTTTACCCCACATCCTCTCCAGCATAAGTTGTCATCAGTGTTTTTGATCTTGGCTATTCTTACATGTGTAAGATGGAATCTCAGAGTTGTTTTGATTTGCATTTCTCTGATGACTAAGGATGTTGAACCTTTTCTTAAGTGTCTTTCAACCATTTTAGATTCCTCTGTTGAGAGTTCTCTGTTTAGGTCTGTACTCCATTTTTTTATTAGATTATATGTTCCTTTGATGACCAATTTCTTGAGTTCTTTGTATATTTTGGAGATCAGATCTTGGTCTGATGCGGGGTTAGTGAAGATCTTTTCCCATTCTGTAGGCTGTCATTTTGTCTTGTCTTGCTTTACAGAAGCTTTTCAGTTTCAGGAGGTCCCATTTATTAATTGTTTCTCTTAGTGTCTGTGTTACTGTGGTTATATTTAGGAAGTGGTCTCCTGTGCCAATGTGTTCAAATGTACTTCCCACTTTCTCTTCTATAAGGTTCAGTGTGACTGGCTTTATGTTGAGGTCTTTGATCCATTTGGACTTGAGTTTTGTGCATGGTGATAGATGTGGGTCTATTTTCATTCTTCTACATGCTGATATCCAGTTATGCCAGCACCATTTGTTAAATATGCTTTCTTTTTTTCCATTTGATATTTTTTCACTTCTTTGTCAAAAATCAGGTGTTCAAAGGTGTATGGATTAATATTCAGGTCTTCTATTTTGTTCCATTGGTCCTCCTGTGTGTTTTAATGCCAATACCAGGCTGTTTTCAGTACTGTAGCTGTGTAGTAGAGTTTGAAGTCAAGGATTGTGATGCCTCCAGAAATTCTTTTATTGTACAGGATTGTTTTGGCCATCCTGGGTTTTTTGTTTTTCCATATGAAGTTGAGTACCATTCTTTTGAGGTCTGTGAAGAATTTTGCTGGGATTTTGATGAGCATTGCATTGAATCTGTAGGTTGCTTTTGGTAAGATTGCCATTTTATTATGTTAATTCTACCTACCCAAGAGCATGGGAGATCTTTTCACTTTCTGGTGTTTTCTTCAATCTCTTTCTTCAAGGATTTAAAGTTCTTGTCATACAAGTCTTCTACTTTTTTGGTTAATGCTATTTGTGGCTATTGTGAAGGGTGATGTTTCTTTGATTTCTTTCTCAGCCATTTATCATCTGTGTACAGGAGGGCTACTGATTTTTTTTTTTTTTGAGTTAATCTTGTATCCTGCTACATTACTGACACTGTTTACGAGTTGTAGAAGTTCCTTGGTAGAATTTTGGTATCGCTTATGTAAACTATCATATCACATGATGACATTTTCATACACAGATATCCATTGTACCCTGGCCATACTCACCTTCCTCTATCCTCTCCCATCCCTGTTTTAGTAATTATTATTATTATTACTACTACTACTACTACTATTATTATTAATCTGGAAGGGACTTTGTGTTCAAGCCTTGCTTGCCATTTAACGTCAAAAGCTTGAGTCCAAAACAGCAGATGTCTTTAAAAGGAAGAAGCTAGGACCATTTAGGGGGTGTGCATGTGTGACCCTGTGGCAATGTATTGTGGGTCCTGGGAATCAAGAGTCCCTTGTATGACTTTCATGCTTCATATATGCTTCCTTTCCTTTGCCAGAGAGGCTCACACTTTGTGTCTCACATGGAAGATGCTGGAAAGCCAGGCATAACTAGGAGGGGCTGGTGATTCTCTAGTGGATCCCCTAGGGAGATGAAAAGATGGAAGTGACATGGTGGTTTTTGTTATGTCTTTACCATAGACTGCTGATGTTATGGTGTTACGCATAGGATGCCACGGTCACCAGGACACAGGTGGAATGCCTCAGATGGGCCCAGTTCTCCTCCTTGGTTTTGACATACATTTGGGTCAGACAGCTGGGCCTGCATGTTTCCAGGCAGCAGGTCTGAGGGAGAGGCTGGCAGAGGGACTCTGTTTTGTTACCTAAGCTGGGATTTGATCTTCGGACCTTCAGGGTGAAAGGCTAATACTTTAATTTGCCTGTTTAATAAACATCCCCAGGCGATGATGACCTTCTGGTAGCCTCCTGTGATACAGGACCCACTGTGCGGCTTGGAGCTCAGTGCCTGGGACCGCACACACCAGTGTGGACTCGGCAGGGTGCCAGCCCCGTATGAGATGTCAGTGAGCCTTGCTGTGTGCAGGTGAATGAAAGCCACTGAGGGAATTTCCTTATCAAAGAAATTTTTTCTTTAAATGAAAAAAATATTTTTATGGGTTTGAAACTAAAGCCCCCGCCCCCACCCTCACACAGGACTTTTGTCTCAACGTGTATGATATCCTTCCTGTAGTTCTCCCTTCCTCAAAGCTCTTTCTTTGATGGTCATCTTTATTTTCCAGTGTCAGTTTCTTCTCAGCCGAGCATGGGAAGTGGAGATGGAGACACGCCACAGCTGCGTGAGAGACCCATGCTGAAAGTTTTTTTTTTTGTTTTATGTAAATAGAGATTGATGGAACATTTTACACAGAGTACGGGCTTTTGACAAAAAGTATTGATGGTTGCTTTCAGTAAGTGTTACTTGAGATGACAGAATGTTGCGTTTTAAGATGAATTACAGGAGAAACTCCCTCTTTGGGAATGTCATACATTTTATTTCATCTCTTGTTTTATGAGAGAATGACTGAAGTCATGAATACTGTAGATGGAACCATTTCCTTGGCACACTGTGAGTCCCGCTTTGGTGCACTCCTATTTTAAATACGAAGTTATGGGGGAAATATTTATCCTGGCAAATGATACTGATAAAAATGCCTAACAGTTTCAGGAGCAGAATGCAACTTCCCATGTGGCTTCCTGGTGGGCTGTGGTGGAGTCGGGGTGGGGGTATGACTCGTGGGAAGCTGGGGAAGTCAGTGAGGGCTGTGGATATACTCTTCAGAAAGAGCAGAGATTTGGTTCAGTTAAATGGTCAATGGAGATCTTGCCCTGCTGGCTGTTTTCATTTCAGATAAATGTGCCGTTTGCATGCATTCTTATAGAGCTATTTGGTCTTGATGCAAGAGCTGTTTAGACATGAAGACGTGTGGTGAATTTGGCTTTGGGCCTTAATTTTCTTTATTAATTTCAGGACAGTTAGCGTAATGATACCTTGTATCTTAATGGATATTAATATGGTCGCAATACACTTATTGAACACTGCACTCACTCCCAGTAACTGGGCATAGAGTGCTGATTCTCTGCAGCTTCCATTCCGGTGAGAAAGAGACAGACGGGGAAAGAACCCAGGCAGTAGCATTTCAGGTGGCCGTACAGGCTCTGAGGAAAGCTAAGCAGAGCTTAAGGGACTGGAGTTTCGGAGAGGCTGGTCTGCCGGGGACATTCCTGAGGAAAAGCTGTTTAGCAGAACTCATAGCTGAGATACTTGAGCTGGGCAAAGGGTTGGGAACTTGGGAGAAGGAACCAAGTGCACAGAACCAGTGCATAGACCCTGGAACCAGAGCGAGCTTGGCATGTTGCAGGGCTTGCAGGAAGGCTAATGTAGGAACCATGAGGTGTAAGGGGCGTGTGTGCTCGGCTTTGACGGTTGGTATAAACAGCTTGCAGGAGGATACCTACAAGAGGAATATAGATCTGTGATTTGCTCCATGTGTGTGCACAGGAGACTTGTTTGTATGTACTGGCTCCCATCTACCTAGCACCCACTCAAGCTGACATTAGAATTTTTCTCTTGCTGGCTCCCGTAGAAACATCTTGGTCCTCTCTTGGCATTCCTGTGCCACTATTTGCTGGATGCCAAGATCGATGATGCCCTCATCCCCAGAGGGAATTGAACACTTCTGCTTCCTTCAGAGTGACTCCCTGGCTGTGTTGTTTCCGTGGACTGTCAATAGCATGCTTTATGTTTCTCCCCACTCTTGAAATTAGCTGTATACCAGATTGTCTTTTTGGATGGAAGAAGATATTACTCATATTTGATCTTATTGTGTTTAGCATAGCACTTGGGACCCAACGTGTTTTTAAGATATTTGTTGGTTAAAAAAGTGAAACATTTCCCTCCCTGCTGCTCATTTTTCTTCTAAAAATTAAGGTGAATTCAGTCAACCAATTAATTTCTTGTTTCTATAGGTGCTTAAAACCAACTTAAAAAAACTAGGAGATAATTCTGAATTTACGTTAGGCTTCTGAAGGGTTTTGGTGAACAGTTGGTCTAAATGCCATTGCAAGAACGGGACGTCATCCTGGGGCCTTAGTAACCCAGGCTTGGCTACCTTCAAACCCTGGGGGGCTAGGAATGTCCTGAGTCTAGCTGGGTTGTGAGTCTACATCTATCCTGTTTGTGAGCCTTTGTCCCTGGATCTTACCAGAAACTTTGTCCCCTATAAATTTGGAGCTGATTTAGAACTAGCTAGCTGTTTTTCTCCCCACTGAATTGATGTGGTATTCAGCCTAAGCTCAAATATGAAATATATTAAGAGCAAACTAAAAACAGGTCAGTGTTTTGCCTCTAATTCTGTGGGGCTATTGGACTTTAAATCATCTTTTAGTACATCACACCCACCGCCATTTTATTTCCCTGCCTCTTTTTAGCAGAAACTTTTTTTCCAGTGCAAAAGGCCATTTCCTAAGTACTGATTTGTTCTGAAATTTACATGCAGAAAATGGCTCCAGATCCCACGCAAGTGAAACTTTATTTTCTAATCTGGGCCACAGTAGGGAACCCTGAGAAATACGTTTTCCTCCAGGGTCGGAGGAGGAATACATAGTGTTTGTTTAAAGCATCAGGTATTGAGAATGCACCAACAGGGTGAAAAGTTTGACCTCAACTGCCAGATCGGATCTGCTAGGGGGTAATTGAGTTGCCATGTTTCCCCCTCTTCAGTTTAAATCAAGTTTTGCTATAGCCCATTTAAGTGTCAAATTGGTAGCTAAACTTGACAACTTCAGGGTGCAGACTTGCTTTTGATCAGAATTTACATGCAAATCATTTTTTTTTTGCCTTGAACTGTCAGCTCCTGTTTCTGATACTCTGAGGGGGACATGTCTGTCCCCAGCCTCCCTCTCTCCCCACCCCTACCCCAAGCCAAAGGGGATGCTGGCTGATGCTATTAATCAGCATGCGGAAGAAAAATTAACCTGATAAATATGGTGGTTAAACTATATTTTCCCCTTTGTGTGTCAGTTGTTGCAGCTGGACATTTAATCTCCCTTTACCTAGAAGGAAATCAAACAACATCCAGCACTTGATGTCAAAGGAAAGCAGTGGATGAAGGTGGAGGGTCACCAGTGTACTGGGGAGTGGACTTAAGCCACCAAATCCTGACAAAGGGTGCTGACAGTCTGCATTTTCTTGGGCATTAAACAAAGTCTTTGGTAAGTTTAAAGAATCTGTCCTTGCATGACTAAACTCATTGAGAGGGTTAGAGAGAGAAAGCTGCCTCAGAAGTCTTAAGCCTGAAAGGTTTTTTTTTTTTCCTCCTAAACCCTCGGGACCCTTAGAAACACTTGAGCATGTGTTTCTCCACCAGTCAGCTAGACAAAGGGGTGTTTGCACTTTCCGAGAGTTAATAACGACAGTAGCAAGTCTTTCTGGTTTCCAGGCATCTGTCTCAGTGTTCACCATCATCTACCTCCCGAACCATTTGATTGTGATTCATACTGTTTCTGCATCATTCTTCTGGACAGCTGGGCTTCAAGAAACAAAAAAAATTCAAGGACTCAAATATCACCAACACCAACAAGCACAAATTCAGATAAAATACATTTCTAGAATGTATCACAGAGGAAGAGAGCTGATCATGAATACTTAGAATTACCCATTGCAGAGCCAGGATGTTGAGCATAATAATCAGAGATTTTTTTTTTTGTTTCTAGTTGGCCTGAAATTCCATTCCATCAGTGCCCTCCTTCCCCCGCCAGTGGGGTGAGAACATCAAACATGTTTTCTTGCCAAGATGACAGCCAGCATTGTGTCAGATGGGAGACACATGTAAGCCTGACTTGAGAAGTCAAAAACATTTCAAGATTGGGTCGGTGTGATGGGACATGGCCCCATTGCAGGTCCTCCTGGAACCTCCTGGGCCAGACCCCTTGCAGCCTCTGTCCAGCGTTGCCTGCCTTGTGCACTGTGAAATTTTAATTGAATTGTTAATGACACCGAGGAGTGACACAACACACGAGGAACTTCCAAGAATCAGTCAGGAGGAGCCCTTTTTCTCACTGCTACAAAACAGAGGACACCGGGAAATTGACAAGTCCAAGCAGCGAGGCCAGGGTCGTAATTGATAGCAGGCTGTCCAGAGCCAAGGCCCTTCTCTGGTAATTGCAAGCAGAGGCGCCTCTCTGATCTCACCAGAGGTGCTGGCCATGCCAGAGCGACCCGGCTTTGACGGATGGCCTTCCTGAGGTAATGACTTCGGCATGTTCTCCCTCTCACACGAGGCTGTGTCCCTCCCATTGGAGAAAATGAGCCGAACATTTTGCTGCCTCTTAAACAGGCCCCTGTTAAAATAACTCTATTCTATTATATAAGCCCTATAGTGCCAGGGGCTAAATTTATATGGTTATAAATAAGAGATATTACTTTGGAATACTGTGTTTTGCTCTTTCTTGAGGATTTCAAATGGTGTTTTCAAGATAATGGATTTTACTTCATGAAGAAAAGAACGAGGGGTGTGTAGGAGAGGAAGGCAGGAACTCATTTCTAAACTCAGCCTTCAGCCCAGTTTGAAATCCCTCTGTGTGCCTTCCCTAATTCACTTGCCCAGTATTTATTTGTATTTGTGTTTGTTTTGCTGGCTGCATTTGACTCTCTTTGGGAGAATCAGAAATATTATTTACTCCAGCATCCTGAAATAAGATAGATGTTTTATTTCATGGTTTTTACACTCCTCAGAGGTTTCGTTTTATTCCCCTCCCCTTTCCATTTTTGGACATTGATGTATTTCAGAACTTTTATGTCACTT
Organism: Chionomys nivalis; assembly: GCF_950005125.1. Lineage (NCBI taxonomy): Eukaryota > Metazoa > Chordata > Mammalia > Rodentia > Cricetidae > Chionomys > Chionomys nivalis. Next base: position 70,079,496 of record NC_080097.1, on the reverse strand, counting down.
TCCCTCCCTCCCTCCACCTCGTCTTCTTCCCCATCCCTCTTCTTGGAATGTAATTTTGTCTGTGAAATATGACGGTAAGCTCAAGTGTCCCTGATGATCTATAGTACCTCTGGATTTTCACTCTGTTGATGACAGAAGCTGACTAATTCTGATATAGGGACCTCAGATGCCCATCCCCACTATGGCTGGTGCTTTCTGGTATATTTAAAGTTTGGGTCTCCCCTAACACAGTTTTATACCGAGAGACAACCTCAGAAGAAAGTCAAGGAGATCCCCCAAAACTCAATGTTGGATTCTTAATTCTCAGGTTCTTGCTGTCTCTGTCTCCAACTCTCTCTCTCTCTGCATGTGTGTGTGTGTGTGTGTGTGTGCTCGTGCGTGGGTAAGCTTTGATGGGAAACCTGAGAGGCTTGGTTCAGATTCTCATTACTGGGAATTTCAAGGGAATGGCTACAGAAAAGACTTGGCTATGATTATTTATCTCAGTTTAGCCCACCTCAGAGCTTATTATTGTCGATTGGTCTCTTCCTCAGTCTATTACTCTTTTATGTGTGTTAACATATCCACATGTATGTGTGATGCACATTCACATGCATGTGTGTGTGTGCTCATGTAGATGCCGGAGGCTGAATCAGATGTCTTCTTCAGTTGGTTCTCCATCTTATTTTTTCAGACAGAAGTGCTCACTAACCTAGAACACAGGTTATTTGGTTCACCTGGCTGGTGAACAAGCTCCAGGCATGCTCCTGTCTCTGCCTCACCAGCACTGATTACAGATGTGTGTGTTTATGCCAGCCTTCCCATGTGGGCTTTGCACAGATGTGTGCCTCTGTGCCAGCCTTCTCACGTGGACTCTGGACAGATGTGTGCCTCTGTGCCAGCCTTCTCACATGGACTCTGCACAGATGTGTGCTGCTGTGACAGCCTTCTCACGTGGGCACTGGACAGATGTGTTTCATGTGGACTCTGGACAGATGTGTGCCATGTGGACTCTGCACAGATGTGTGCCGCTGTGACAGCCTTCTCACGTGGGCACTGGACAGATGTGTTTCATGTGGACTCTGGACAGATGTGTGTGGTTATACCAGCCTTCTCATGTGGACTCTGGACAGATGTGTGCTGCTGTGACAGTCTTCTCACGTGGGCTCTGGACAGATGTGTGTGGTTATACCAGCCTTCTCATGTGGACTCTGGACAGATGTGTGCCATGTGGACTCTGGTCAGATGTGTGCCTTTGTGCCTGCCTTCTCACGTGGGCTCTGGACAGATGTGTGCCATGTGGGCTCTGGACAGATGTGTGCCATGTGGACTCTGGACAGATGTGTGCCGCTATGGCAGTCTTCTCACGTGGGCTCTGGAGATGCAAACTCAGGTCTTCATGTTTGCTTGACAAGCACTTCACTGAGCCATCTTCCCAACTCCTAACGTTTATAGTTTTGCAAAAATGGAAGTTTAAAAGAGGTTCCTGGGCCATCTCACAACAATAATGACTACAGAGAGATTGTATTTGTAGGTAAAAGAGACCTTGACCCTGTTAGAGTTGGTTCTACTAGGAAATACCTACACACATTGACTTGGAGGTATAGGATGTGAAGATGTTTTCTGGCTTAGGATTTAGAAAGCAGGGGGGAGGGTGCTTCTTCATGTGATCTCAGCAATAAAAAGGGCTGGTTGTCCTTAACCCAACAAGAGTAGCCAGGCAAGTGTCTAAACCCTTCTTCCTGCCCTGCCATGGTGTTCCTTTCCCATGGGCATGCTGATATGTCAGAGAATTTAAAGTAGGGATACATGGTATGATTATTATTTTATCAATTATTAATTAATTTAGTTATTTGGCTCCTCATTGGTCCTTCTCCCTTGTGCAGATGCTAGCTGGGTGCCTCCCCCCCGCCTGTTTTTCCTGCGTTGTCAGGGAGCATGAATTGCAGCAGAAGGTCTCAATGGAGAGGAGGTTCTCCTCACCACCTGGGAACATTCACACCATTAGACCCTGGGCAGGGCAGCTGTTATTGGCTTCTAGTGGGTAGAATCTAGAAATGGTTTTTTTTTCATTGCCGCCTGGCTGCTGTGACATTGATCATGTTCATATATCAATATTTTGTCTCACACAATGGTATGTCAAAATGCGATCTCAGAAAAAGTCCATGAATAAAGCCCAAAATGATGACCTGCCGGTTAGCATGTGTGACTGAGAGCTTGGAGCTGACACTGGGGCCATGGGCAGGAAAGGGTCTGAGAAGCATGTGGCTTCCTGATTATGAACACAGGCTTTTGAAGCACACAAACACACACACAGGTACGCGCGCGCGCACACACACACGCACAAATGCTTTCAGATGATGCATGCTGTTTGACTTGGAGTGTACTGCTTAACTCCAAGAAGCCTCAGTTTCCCTCTCTGCCAGGCAGTACTGATGGTAATACCAATCTCATGAACCAGAGACCAAAGGATATTAATTTGTATAAATAAAATAATTAAAAAGACAAAGCCAGTCATACTGGCATGTGCTTGAACTTAGTTGATGAATGAGAAATGGTTGCTGCCCTAAAGGTGGTAACATAGGAGCCTCTGGCATGGTTGCCTTGCCCAAGCCTTCCGTTTTACCTGGGAAGGGGCTGTTATTCACCTCAAATGAGGCCGGGCTGTACGCAGCAAAGTTGAGATTAGAACTCAGATCTCTGGATTCCAAGCCCTGTGTTTTTCACAGGACATGGAGTCAGAGCCTTCGACTCCAGTGGCAAAGCAAAGTTGAACATGCTTGAAACAGGAAAAGATTTGGTAACAAAATTCCAGTCTGAGAGCTCTGGATCCTGGAAGGACTGATGTTGGAGGACCATGGAACTCCCTGGCATTCTCTTTTGTGGCCATACACAGTCTGTGGGAAAGAGAATGGCTGAGATCCCAGAGGAAGGTTTGTCCTGCAGCTGCCTTTGTGCCGAGATGCGTTATCTTAAGGTGGAAGTCGGAAGGCCGGGAATCTCATTCCATCCTCAGCATGGGGAAAATAAAAGATTCTCACCTTCAACTAGGATATGATATCATGCTGGACAAGAATGCACAAAACTGCTAACACCCGGGCCACTTCTGGGGCTACATCAGACACAGAGAGGGAGGACACCATGCCTAAGTTGGAGAATGTCTTGGGAGGCCGATTTCCTTTGCTCACCTCTAAGTGCTCGCTCCGGTTGAGCTTGTGAAGGTTTTCAGTCCTGACTTGGGTGGATGAGGCTCTCACAGACCACACCGCTCCATGACCTAGCTGAACCATGCCACTCACAGCCTGCACAGGGACTACGGTGCCCACACCATGGCCACAACCACAGTGTCCACAGGAAGTGCTGTGGAGCGAGAGCTTGCTTTGTCTTTATCAGGAGTGTCACGTGGCACTTCTTGATTGTGCCAACAGCTCAGCACCCCATCTGAGTTTCCAGACTGCATAGCAGCACTGAAGCCGCATGTGTTTATAGTATATAATAAATCTCCATTTGCCAGAATGGGTTAAATTTGAAAGAAAAAGAAAGGCGAACTGTTATGTTAAAAAAAAAAGAATTTGGGGGCTGTTATAAATTAACTCTATTGGAGTTTCAGGTCAAGCCCAATTTATTAGGGGGGATAAAAAAGAGAGAAACCTGGTGTGCGATCACGAGTGTGATTTATCCCTCGAGTGGGCCCTCCTTTGGACCGTCGCTTGAACCACAGCTGGCTTGGTTTATGTAGGTCCTGCTGGGAGCCGAGGTTGTAATGAAAAAGAGCTATTCTTTCAAATTATTCACAAGAAGAGGCCTCATTTTATCAAGTGCTCTCCTAATTTGATTGTAAGGCTTTGGTATTTATTTTTCTACATTAATCATGCCATACCTTTGAGGAAAGAGTAAGCGATGTGGTAAAAGACAGAAATTAGAAGAAAAAAAGGCTCAAAGGACAAATGTTTTCCTGGAGGTGGCCTGTCAGAGCCCTTAGTGGGTAATTAGAAAGTTATTTTGGGCTTAGTTGCAAAACCATGAACTTTTCCAGAAGCTCTTCTTCAGGGCAGCATGGCATTTAATATTTTTGAAGATTAACCTTTAGCAAGGAAAAGACTGTCCAGTATTGACTCGTCGTAGCTGGAGCCAGGCAAGCACTGACAGTAAGAGTGTCTTTCTTTATAGTGAGGTCCTCCTGTGTCCTGGATCTTCCACCACCCCTTCAAGACTGGGGTGTTGTGGGAGCTGCGGGCTGCGTTCCCGCCCGGCTCCCGGCCATCTAGCTAGCTTATGCCCCAAAATAACAACACACAAACTGTATTCTTTTAAACACTGCTTGGCCCATTTCTATTCATGTGTGTAGCACCCCAAGGTGTGCTTACCGGGAAGATTCTAGCCTACGTCCATCCTGGGTCGGAGTTTCATCGCGTCTGCCCTGGAGAGCAGAAGCATGGCGTCTGAGCTCACTTCCCTTCTTCCCAGCATTCTATTCTGTTTACTCCACCCACCTAAAGGCTGGCCAATCAAATGGGCCAAGGCAGTTTCTTTATTAGCCAATGACCTTCCTCCATCACTGGGGACTTTCTTTAGTACCTAGGTAGACCAGGGAATCAAGGATCCAGTTCAGCCTTCTTGCCTGCAGGTTAGATTTCTTCTGAGCTGGACAGCCTGCACTACCTTAGTGAAGGGTAATGATGACAGGCTTTTTCTGTTCTCAACAAAGATTCCTGGAACTTCCTCCTGAACACCCCTGGTTTTAGAGATGATGTCTCCAAACCAGACGGGTGTTGGCTCGTTAGACAATGTAGTGGCGGAAGTCCACACACCTTCATGCTATTGAAGTCTGTAATATTTCTTGTCTCTCTGAATCTTGGCCTAGTAAAAGAGACCTAAGTAAGTATGGGAGTAGCACGTGCTTGGTAGTGGAGGTCCAGGGGTGACTGGGGGTTGAGTGGCATTCCATTTGACGTCACAGAAGGTGGCAGCATTTCAAAAAGACTTGTGTAGGGAAGTAAATCAAGGCCTGCACTGATCTAAGCCCATTAAGACTTGTTTATTAATATTATTATTTATCACAATTTTTATCTTAATTATCTAACATTCATTTATGCAGTTGTGTGTGTGTGGGGGTGTTTCAGATGCACCCACACAACTTGTATGTGGAGGCCAGAGAACATTCCTAAGAACTCTGCTCTCTCCCTCTCGCTTGTGGGCTCTGAGGACCAAACGCAGCTCATCTGTTAAGTCATATTTAGTGAGGTCTAATTTCTGTACATTTAATTTCCCTCTCTCAGTGCATAACAGACGAGCTTTAACAGATGCAAGTGGGCATGAAATCACCAGCACAGAGAAGACAGAGCACTCCCCAAATTCCTCTTGTGCTCTTTCTTGCCCAGCCTCCCTTTCTATCCCAGCTCATGGTATTACTGACCTAATTTTTTGTTGCCATGTGGCTTCTCCTTTCCCAGAGTATCATAATAAATAAAACTAGATGGTAAAGAGCCTTGCATACTGGGTTTCTTTTTCTTAACATATTATTTTTGAGAATCATCTGTATTCTTTGTTCTTTTTTTAAAAAAAGGTTTTATTTTTATTTTATGCGTATGAGTGCTTGCCTGCATGTATGTATATATGTATGTATGTATATATGTACACACCATGTATGTGAGGATGCCCTCGAAGGCCAGAAGAGGGTATCAATCTCCTGGAACACAGTTATGGATGGTTGTGAGATGCCATGTTGGTACTGGGCACTGAAGCCAGGTTCTCTGCAAAAGCACCCAGGGTTCTTAACCTCTGAACCATCTCTCCAACCCCTGCCTTTTCTCCTTTTATTAATACTTTCCCATTGCATAAATATACAACAACTATTGACATATTAATCTTTTAATAAATGTTTGGATTGTTTATAGTTTTTTAAAATTAAGACTAAAATAGTCAAAAACTTTTGCTTAGAAAGTGTTCTATTTTTTTCTGGGTGTTCCATGAGTTCTGGGAAAAAAAAAGAGTGATTCTGTTACTGTTAATTAGAGTCTTCTGTAAATGTTAATTGTTAAATTGTTTGATAATATTTTCTATATTTTTGTTAATTTTGCCTACTTTATGTATATGCATATGTATATGTATGTATATATGACCCAAAAATACTTTTGATGTTTGTTTATACTTTTAGTTAGACTGGATTTTTCACTATCTTAGAACTTTGTTATCAGATGCATACATCTTTATTATATTTCCTTGATTAAGCAACTCTTTGAGCCTCAATAAATATCTTGTTTAAAGTTTACTTTGTATTATATTGCAGAGATTCAAGTCTATATGTTTAAAGCAAAGTTGGAGTTTATTTTAAAAGGGTTTAATATAGATTTAAACATGGAGAGATAGAAAAAGAGAGAGAGATTTAAACAGTCATGGGATTCTTTTGTAAACCCCCTAAAGTCTTTTTTAGTGTTTGTGTGTTAGATCTTTCTGTCTTTTTTTATAACATTTCTACATTTATTTTTACAGTGAATTTCTTTTAGAAAGCACATAGTTAGACACCTCTCATACTTAATCTTATGATTTTGTTTTTCTAATTATAAAATTTAGGCCATTTACATTTAACATATTTATTAATATTTTTTTGTAATCTATTTTCTAAACTTTTTTTCTATATGTCTCAATTATTCTTTGTTCCTATTTATTTTTTTAATCATTTGGATATGTTCTTGATTCAACTTAATTTAGATCATTGTCCTTACTTTTTGATGTCAATTATGCTTTGTTTTAATAGCAGGAAATATTTCTTTTTTAAAAATATATTTTAGTAGCAAAGTTCAGTCTATTAGCAAATTTATATTTTAAGCTATTTTCAAACTAAGTATACATTGCAAAACCATTTATTCTTTAAGGGTATCAAGTGAGGACAAAAGGATTATCACATTGATCACATTTTTACTATTTCTAGAACTCTGTATTTATGTACGTCAGACTGACTTTCTGGCATCAGATTCTTTCCTGGGGACTTCCCTAACATTTTTATAGTATAGATGTGCTGGCAATGAATTAATCTTCTCCATCTTTCTTTCACTTTTGAAAGATACTTTCTATCTGTGCAGAGCTCCATATAGACAGTATTTGCTCAGTACTTCCTTGATTTCATTTCATATTCTTCTGCTTTGCACACATTCATACGAGAAATCTGCTGCCATTTTCAGCTTTGCTCTGCACATATTCTTTGCTTTTTCTCCAGAAGTTCTATTCTCTGGTTGCTCAGTTAAGGTTTTCCTCAGGTTCTTTGAACTGTGGCTTGATATCTTTTATTAGTTTTAGGAAGTTCTTAATTTTTTCTTTAAAAATTTTTCAAGTAATTTGCCCAGATCCTCCCTCTCTCCCCACCCAACATTATGTTCTCTTAAAAAAAAAAAAAAACTCAAAACAAAAAGCAAAAAATAAAAAACCCCAAGAAATTAGTAAGACAAAAAAAAGCCAAAACAAAATGAAGCAAAAGTTCTTTCTCTCTGACACACACACACACACACACCACACCACACACCATGGGGTTGTCTCTTCACACATTTTTTTCTGTTTCTTATTCTCTTCCATCTTTTGCATTAAGATATGTGGTATGCTTATGCTATTTTATTTTATTTTGTAGCTTTTGGATGCTCTGTTTTATCCCCCCCCCCCTTGTTACTAGGTTTGGGTCATTTCCATTCATCCATTGTCAAATGCATAAATTCTTCATTCTGTCATTTGGTTTTTTCTGGTCAGTCTTTCGAAGGAATTCTTGCCTCATTTTACTGTACTTATCTTTTGACAGAAGAAACATTTTCTCTTAGAATTCAAAAGGCTATGACAGGAGGGCTGCCAATTTGAGGTCCGCTTGGCCTAAATGGTAGGGTATGTCTCTAGGAAAATATGGGAAATTTCAGCAGAGAAACAGTGGATATTGTAGGCCTAAAAATTAAATTATGCAACAATATAAAAAAAACTCACTGAATATGCCCATGGTGTAAGGGGGGTGACAGAGTGAGCGAGAGGCATGAGAGTCATTCCTGAGAGCTGAGGAAAAGAAGAATAACTATATAGAGAAGCATGGGGGTGGGGAGCTGAGTTCCGGCATCAGGAGCATGTCTATGTTCTGATACAAATGACAACTCTAGAGCTCCATAAAGAAAGGTGACAGAGACTGAAGAAATAATGGTTCATAAAACCTCACACTTGGAAAATGACACACATTTATTGATTCAAAAGTTCAATGACCATGAAAGCAGTATTAATTTAAAGAAAATGACAGCTGGGGATATAGGGTGGTGATCTAGCATGCATAGGACTCTGAACTCAATCTTCAAAATACACACACACACACACACACACACACACACACACACACGGTGGTAGTGGAGGAAGGGAGGGAGAGAGAGGGAGAGGGAGATAGCTTGTTGATCAGTATGAAGACCTCAAATTATCCCTAACACCCATGTAAAAGGCTAGGTCTTTTGCATACTAATAGTCCCAGATCCAGGGAAGGAAAGACAGGAGGATCCCTAGGTCTTACTGGTCAACCAGCACAGGTTCCATTTAAACCCCATGTTAAAAACAAGTTGACCAGATGCCAAGGAATGACTCTAGAAGCTGACCTCTAGCTTCCACATACATGTACACACCTGTGTACCCTCACATACAAAGAAAACAGCACCTAGGCACAGCTTAGCTGAATTTCCTGAAAAAACAAAAGGAAAAAATGTTGAAATACTTAGAGGGGAAAGCATGTATTGCTCACAGAGAATCAGCCTGGATGCCCAAGGCCCCATCTGAACTCTTCAAGGCCAGAAGGTAGTGGGACAACATCTTGATAAGGCTTACAGGAAAAGCCATACCTGAACCAACTCCATATGAAGCCAGAATTCTCTATCCAGCAAAGGTACCCTTCAAGAGTAAAGGTGAAGTAAAGACATTTACCCAAAGAAGAAAACTAAGATAATCAATCATTTGCAACCCAGCATGCCAAGCAAGAGTAGAGGAGGCCTTTAGGCTGGAGAATGGGAGGGGAGATTTCCCTAAGAAGCAACGAAAAGCCCATAATGGCATAAAAATGAGGGTAAATAGGATTTTTCCTAACTTCTCCAAAACACTATCTGTTTACTTGCTAGCTTTGACATATAGAGAACATGTACATATGGCATGCACGACAGATATAAAGACTAGGTATGGGGTAAGAGAGGATTTTTTTGTTACGCTGTTTCATTTTTTATTGTATTTTGCTGCTGTCCCTTTTACATGGGGTGGCATATTAACTTTAAGTAGATTAGTTAAGTTGTGATTGTCTTTTATAAACCCGATTTCCTAAAATGCAGCACAAGAGAAAAAGTAAAAAAGCCAGAAGATAATTTTAAATGAAATCTTAGAAAATTGTACCTGGTTTCTTTAAAAGGAGGTGAGGGAGGAGAGCAAAGGAACAGACTGCAAAGGGTACACAAAAGGCAGGCGAAAATGTCGGACTACAGCCTCAGTAGTCATTACATTACGGGTTAACAGACTGGCCATCTGACTGAAATGGACCAGAACACCTGGCTGTGTGGTTCTCAGGGATGCCTCCAGTGGCTGTGGTGGTGTCGTGGGATCTTAGGTAGGATGGGAATGTGTGTGCTAGCCCTGCAAGATTGACATGCTAGACAAGATGAAGAAGTGAACGTACAGGGCCGACACGAGTGGCTTCTGGTGAGTCCAGGGTGTCTGGTAGGCTCTGGTCCAGGACTGAGACCCAGGTACCTGGAAGGAAGTGAGGGCAAGATGCCCACTTGTCTTTTCTCCGGCTTCACCTTGCTCTGTCTCTCCCGCCTGTGAGCAAGTGGTTCTTGCACTCAGCTCCTTTATTCCCACGTTCACAGCTGCACCATGCATACAGCTGTGGTGCCTAAGCTCCACTCTCTTCTAGCTGGGACCTCAAGAGGTTTCCAGGCAGGTGTGCCCTTTCAGGATGATGCTTTGGAGGTCCTAGCCTGAATCACTTTGCTAAGTGGCTTCTAAATCCTGTAAGACACTCGTAGGCCTAGAAGGGGCTGCCAGAAAATGTTTGGTAGTGTTTGGTGAATGAGGGGTGAGCACTGAGGGGGTGACACTCGTGACCCTAGACTTCTCCTCTGGAGGAGGGACTGGGAAACACCATCATCCAACTTGGAAAAAAATAAGTAATAGACAGGAGGAAGTTTCTGTGTCATTTTCCCCTCCTTGCCTGATTTGTCTGACCTCTGGCAGGTTTTAAAAGTGCTGTCTGAAAATTAGGCTGAGTGGAGCATATGGGACATAGGTATCACCAGCACTGTGATGGAGAAAGCTCTTTGTAGCCACTGCCTTAGGGCAGCAAATCTCTTTCTGTTTCTCTACAGATTTGACTGTGTTCACGGACTCAAGCCCTACATTTGGTGACGGCATTGTCTTCAGCCATGTGCCTCCCTCCCTGCCTTAGTGATGGAGGAAGGTCATCTGTCTATCTGTTGCTTTCATTGGTTAATTAATAAAGAAACTGCTTGGCTTGATAGGTCAGAACAAAGGTGGGTGGAGTAGACAGAACAGAATGCTGGGAGGAAGAAGGCAGTGAGACAGACTCTATAGCTCTCCTTTCCAAGATGGATGCAGGTTAAGATCCCTCCCGGTAAACCACCACCACGTGGTGCTATACAGATTATTAAATATGGGTTAAAACAAGATGTGAAAATTAGCCAATAAGAGGCTAAAACTAATGGGCCAGACAGTGTTTAAAAAAATACAGTTTGTGTGTTGTTATTTCTGGGGCTAAGCTAGCCATGTGGGAGCTGGGCAGCAGGAACGCAGCCTGCCACTCCTCACTACATCTTAGATCTTTGCATAGATACACAAGCACATGTGTGTATTCATCCATGTTCATGCGGGGGGATGCATCTGCATATTCATGCATGAGCCTGTGGAAGCAAGAGGATATCCATGGGTGTTATCCCTCAGGTGCCACCCATCTTCTCTGACTCACTGGCTCACCAAGTAAGCTAAGATAGCTAGCTGCCACAGCCCAGGAATCTGACTGCCTCCAGATCCCTTGGGTTGAGATTAAGAATATGCCCCACTAGGCCCAGATTGTTTGTGTGTGTGCCTTCTGGAGATAAACGCAGGTCCTCATGCTCTCCGGACAAGCCCTTTACCAATGGAGTCATCTTGCTAACCCTGCTAGCTCCCTTTTGAAAGGAGATGAACTAGAATTTCAAAATACACATCTGATTTCCTGGGAAAGTCACAGAATTTCTTTGGATCTTGTAAATGGGTTACTTGGGTACCTGTGGAGAGTTTGCTTCTGCAAGCCATGCAGACTGGGGATCTGTTTCCATGGAGCTTTCTAGGCCAGCTTTTGCTGAGCTGTAAGGGGCTCTCCAGATTGTCACATCCTGTGATTTCCATGAGTTTACAATGCTGCATATCGCATTGTTTGCCTGGGGCCTTTGGCTGATGATTCCTGGGAGATTCTGCCTTCTGCTTCTGGACTGGGTGTTGGTCAGGGTGAGCATATTGGTTAATCATTTACTTAACTTGGTCTTGCCTGCCCAGCCAGGGGATTTTTTATTCTGTCAGCAGAGGACAAGTACTGGTCAGCTAGGCATGGAGGAGTAGGGGAGTCATGTAGCTTACGTATGGGAAGTGCATTGTGGGTGCAGCACAGTAGTCTAGAAGTAGCTTAGCATGGGGTCAAATAGGATGGATGAGGAAGGATTGAAATCATGTGCCAGATTCCCTTGTCCAGCTAACTGGTGCTCTCAGGATGTCTAGGACAGAGGACAACAAACAATCAACAACAACAACAACAACAACAACAACAAACAAGAGTGGTTTCTTCTTCCCTCCGCTTCTTAATTTCCACAACTCAAATCTCTGGGAGCCTTTACAACGTGGAGTTGTGGCCCTTACCTCAGACAGACCTCTGAATCTGAAGAGATTCCCAAGCAACTTGTGGCACTTTCTCGAAGGCCTCACATGCCTCTGCAAGCTGGCTTTGACTTTTCTCACATAGATTTCCCTAAATCTCATTTCTACTTTTCTGGTCGTTTTCCCCACAGCACCTGCTCTGGTTAGTTTCTGTCTCCCTTTCCTCTTACTAGCTGTAAAATACAGAAATCTCCACAGCTGCCTCCTGCCCCATTTCTATTTCTCCAAGGTCCAGTCCCACAGTTCTGGTTAGCTTCTGGATTGTTCTACATTGGCCCGAGTTCTGGGATCTTGAGTATTCTGCCCAAACAACTGTATCTTTTCTACTTCCCGGGGCCTCGACCCTCTGGTGTTCCATAGTGCAGACCAAGATGCCCTCATTGACTCCTCCCTTGCTTCCTTCTCTGTCTAACCAGTCACCAGATTCTATCTCACTGCTGTCTTACATTCTCCTTCACTACATCAGGGTATTTTATCATCTTACCTGGGCTGGATGTTTGTCCTCCTGGGTCTCCAGTCTTCCATGTCCTCATCACATCCTTCCCATATTCCAAAGTACTCCTTATTTCTCCCCATCCCCTGAGTTAAGTCTCATCTCGGAATAAGCTTCAAGGCCACTCCCATTCAAGTACCAGGCCCTGCCTCTATAATGTATATAGAATAATAATCAACATGCTATTCTCTGTTGTTGATCATTGCTTAGCCAAACTCAAGGCCTCTTGTCCTGGTTATCTCCTACTAACTAAAGATGACCTTTGGATCTCGAATGAGAGTCTAATCCATATTGTTACAATGACGGATGGTGAGCTAGCCATTGTTATGAGCCAGTATGGGTTCAGATAGACCAATCCTTGGTCTTCTGTGCTTTTCTTTCCTTTCATTGACTGGATTATTATCCAAGTTTCCTTTCTCATTGCTCTGACAGAGTATTTGACAGAAGCATTCACAGTCCCAGGCGCTCTGCCTATGAAGATTCCTCCATCCCGTGTGAAATGTTAGGGCGCCTTTATTTCTCTCAGCGTTCCGTTCCACCGTCCACCAGAACAGCCTACTCATCTCTCCCTCCAGTTCTAGGACTTCTCTAGCCCATAACTTCAGATCCTTTGGTTGGCTTGCTGCAAATCAGTTCCCAAGGCCTACAGACCACATGATCTTTATTGTGGCAGAACAGGAAGCGGAAAGCTAGCTGGAAGTAGAGCAAGGCTCTAAACAGCAAGTCCTACCCCAAGTGGCTACGTCAGCTAGGCCCTGCGTCTCTAAGGTTTCACAGACTCCTGAGATAACACCATCTGGGGGCTAAGTCTTCAAGCACATGAGCCTGTAGGGAACATTCCACATTTAAATATTAGGAAAACCACTCTGTTAAGCAAAGCTAAACAAAAAAAAAAAACCCCACAAAACAAACAAACAAAAAACATTTAAAGTTCAGAAAGACACTCAGTTTGACTTGTGCCAAACAACACAGCAAATGACAGTACCTACAAGAACCAGTCATTTTCTTGTGGTTGCCAGGAGATTGTGGTTTGGTGTCTGATACTTGGCAAAAATTCCTCACTACTGACTTACATGAAGACAGATAAGGCATGTGTTAGCTTCAGCTGTCAGCTTGACACAAGCCTAGTCATCTGGGAAGAGGAAACAGCCACTAGAGAATTGCCTCAACCAGATTGGCTTGTGGCGTGTCTATGAGGGAATTTTCTTGATCGTTCACTGATGTAGGAAGCCCCAGCCCACTGTGGGCAGCACCTTCCCTAGGAAGGTGGGCCTGGGCTGTATGTCAGAAATGGCTGAAGGTGAGTGAGGCAAGGGAACAACCCAGAAAGCAATATTCCTCCATGGCTTCTGCTTCAGTTCCTGCCCCCAGTTTCCTGTCTTGAGTTCCTGAGCTTTCAACTTCCCAAGACTTTCCTCAGTGATGAATTGTCACCTGGATACGTACTGTGAAAGAAACCATTTGATCCCCAGGTTTTTTTAGACATGGTGCCTATCTCAGTACCAGAAAGCAAATTAGAACAGCATGCATATCATCATATTTGTGAGACATTTTGGAAGGACAGAAGGTTCAAATATGAAGTCATGGGTTTTCTTTCTTTCTTTCTTTCTTTCTTTCTTTCTTTCTTTCTTTCTTTCTTTCTTTCTTCTTTTTTTTTCCTGAGCCAGGGTTTCCTGTCCTGGAACTTTCTCTGTACATCAGACTGGCCTTGGACTTATAGAGATTTGCCTGCCTCTGCCTCTGGAGTGCTGGGATTAAAGGCATGTGTTACCACTGCCTGGCAGAGTTTTTTTTTTTTTTTTGTTAAGTTCCCATTATTTTATCAGCTAGATTCTGTTGACCGTGTTAGAAGAGCTAGAATTTAGGAACATGGTACTTGAATCCAGGCTTCTAATTGTGTACTCACCAGAGCACAGGCAATTCTGGGTGAGAAAGGCTTCGATTTTTATTTGGCAAAAAATCATGTGGAATGTGAATATTTAAAGCACTCTTGAGTTTTGTGGGTCAGTAACACAAGTACGTCATCTCGGGAGAGGAGGAAAGCCACACCTTGAATATTGTGTTTTAAGTTGAAAGTAGAGAGATTGTCATGTTTTTAGGGGGAGCATGGTAATGATTGCTGTCCAGGCTGTGGTTAAGTGTGGAGACCTCAGCAGTGACTTCCGAGGGTCTTTAAAGTCTTTATTGTCTTTATTGCAGAGGGGGTTTTCTGCCTCACTGTAGTTTCTCTGAAGTTATTTAGCAATGCTTTGTTCATAGTGTGTGTTAAACCCTGTTGAGCGATTGTTGTTAGTACACTGTTAGTTTTGCCTCCTGAGGGCACAGTCCATAGACTATGTTTGTGTGTTACCTATCCTCACAGCATCTTGCATAAGGCTAGATTTTCAGTGGGCACTTAGTAAATCCAGGTTAAGTTCATAAAACTACATGTTGGGAGAAGTCCATTGAACACCCCACACTTACTCCGCAGACGCCCCTTTCTTGTTGAATGAAAACTAGAGCCCCTTGTAGTGAAAAGAAACCCTGAGCAGCCCGAGTCTTTAGGTCTGCCTTTTCCACGAATAGCTTGAGCACCAGGCAAGTGAGAACGTACATCCAGGAAGACGTGGGATGGAACATGTCAAGGGTGTTGAAATTTAGGGCCAGGCTTCGAATGGAGCAGCTGAATTCTCCAGCTTCTCGGTATTGGTTATGGTCATTAAATGCTTGAAAATGACACAATCAAGAGCCTTAGTTGCTTGCATGTTTAAGTTTCTTTCAATTGGCACACAGGCAGGACAACTTCTATAGTTTGCTTCCTGGGAGATTGGAGCCCAAGACCAATAACTCACTTGTGTCTATACAGCTGTTATGTTCTATTCACTGGCAGGTGTGGCTGATTCCATGGCTGACACCACCTCCGAGACGAATGTGAACTTCTAAAGCTCTTGTTCATGGGTGTCTGTGAGAAAGCATTGTTGGGAGGGTGCTGAGCGCTTCTTTGTTGTTACTGGTGGGGCTGAAGCCACTTAAGCAACTGGGATTAATGTTGGCGCTTTTTCCCCAGGGCGCATCTGTTCTCCATGGGGCCTCTCCTGGCATATGCCCACAATTTTCGGTTCTTTTTCTCTGTATTGGTTTTGTCTTGGCTCTCGGCAGTGGGCAGGCATATTTCTGAAGGTTCTGAAAACATGCTTGTCTGAAATGGGCTAGTGTAGTGATGGGAAGAGGTTGAGGCTGAGAGGGTGAGGGTGGGGCGATGTGTCACCACGCCAGAAAAAAAAACCACCCGGTTTTCTAGACAAGAAGGAAATGGATACTACATTAAAACAAACAAACAAACAAACAAACAAACAAACAAACAAACAAACGGGGAATTACTAGTTAATCTACTTCAAACTTAAGATGACTTTACCATTTAATTATTTTATTTTTGTTCTTAGAAAGAGAATAAGATAGAAAAAAGACTCCCCCACGTTTTATTAATGTGCCCATTTGGGTTACTTTCCCCTGTCAGTTTAGTCATCAACAGTAATATAAACTCAAATATAAAATTTTCATACATTTACAATAGTGTAAAATACATGGAGCATAATTCCTTAAACATTTCAACTTAACTTAGCAGACACTGTAGTGTGTATGCTAAGCTAAAGGAGGTGGAAAGGGGTCTAAGTCAGTGGAGCGCCTGCAGACAAGTTCCACGTTATTTCCACAGTCTTAGCTCAGCCAAAGGGATCTGGCTTAGCACAAAGAGATCAAGGTGACTTGAAAGGATTGTCAGAGGCCATTGAGATGAGGCTGGTCAGTATGATGGTAAGAAGCGTCATGCTTTTGTCTGTAGACTGGATCTCTTTTGTTGACGGTAATGTTTTTAGTGAAGAGATGGCTGATGTTTCTTATGCTGATGGAGGGAGGCTCCATGCCTAACTCAAAGTGAGCAGATGACCCACTAGAGAGGTCTGTTTAGTTTTGAACCATACACAGGATGATTTGAGGCGATAGAACTGAAGGATAAAGAAGGCAGACACATCCCCTTTGACCCTCCATTATGAGATTCTGATTCCCTGGCTTGTCTTGTACATGTGTTGCTGAGGATGGATCCCCAGACCTTGTACATGGCAGGAAAGTGCTTCCCCACTAAACTGTGTCCTTAGCCCTTCTTGAGTCACTTTTCAAATGGATAGAATTCTACTTTTGTATTGCGTGGATGTGTGCATGTGTGCCATAGCATGCATGTGAGGTCAGAGGATAACTTACAAGGGTGGGTTCTCTCCTTCTAGCTTGTAGGTCTCAGGGATTGAGCACTGGTTCTGAGGAGTAATGTCATACATTTTACCCACTGACATAACTCACTAGTCCAGTATTTCTTGAATTTATATTGATTGTGTAAGATGTGATAGGAAAATCAAGAAGTAGAAAAACAAACATCCAGTTGTTTGCTAATTCTAAATAATGGTAGGGGAAATTATAGATACAATGTCAATATGCTAACTACATCCAATGGTGGGGATTTCAGGCCTAGGATACCTAGATAAGCTATAGAGAGCTCAAGAGCAACCAAAATGATTGTAAAATTGGGATCTGTGGCTCACCACACAGGCTGGTGAATGGGTGTATCTGTATCCTTGTTCGTAGGAGAATGTGTTAGCAGCCACATTTAAAAGCTTCCTCTTGTCTCATTCCCAGCCCGGTACCACTGACTTGTATGAAGTCTCATTTGCAAAATGTAGGAGTCATATTAAATACTCTCCAAGAAGTCTCTTCGGCGTTAACATTCCATTATCATAACTTCAATTTCTTATTGTAGGAATGAAAGCTTTTAATTTACTCCAGCCAATCATTTCCACAACCTTCTTGTGATCTGACAATGTTGAAATGCTGGTTAGGAAAATATGTATGCCTTTGACATTTCAGTTAATCTGGAGATGACTACATAGCAGAGAGGGAGGGGCAGGAGAGAGAGAGAGAGAGAGAGAGAGAGAGAGAGAGAGGAGAGAGGAGAGAGGAGAGAGAGAGAACAGACACACATAGAGGGACAGAGACAGAGACTGAGAGAGATAGAGAAAGGCAGACAGAAGCACTCACAGAGAAAGAGAGACACACATGCATGTGAGTGTATGGGTACATGCATGTGCACACAGAGGCAAACAGACTGAGAAAGAGAGAGACAGATATATAAGCATGCGTACGCGCGCACACAATACACATACACACACACACACACATACACAGAGAGAGAGATTGGCTACTGCACAGGAAGCTTAGAGTTGATATTCTCAGGGATTACCTTGGAAGCAGTTGGTTATTATTGCCTTTGTTGTTCGGGTATTGAATCAGGGAAGTGGAGGTCCATAGATCAACTAACATGCTATGGGCTTTATCTGAAGCAGCTCAACTTGTGCAGAGCATAGGATTAATGTGAGGCAAACACTCCTAGTGTCACAGCCTGCCACACTGTGTGAGGGAGGGTTGTGTTGTCGTGAGTCACCACCGTGTGGTGAGTGTTGAGGCAGACGACAAGTGGAAGAAAATTCTATTTGTGGTCTTTTCTTGTCTGCTGAAGACACTGTGCTTTATGCGTGTCTCCCTCTCTCTTCGCATCACATGTCTTTGGGGATGCTGCCTGTACTGCTCCAAGACCAGGATGAAGGTCCTACCCCCCCACCCAGTCTACGACTGACTTAGACATGGCAGGTGGCCCTGGGATAGTGAGCACAAGAGAAAACTTCCTTAAGAAGAGGTGCAGGTGATAAGTGGATCCTCTTTGCCAATGGGTTTTGTTGGGTCCATAAGAGACTTTTGGGACTCCAGCCTTCATTCTTACATCTGTGATTGCCAGGTAACTGGCACACTGAGGGAAGCAGAAGGGTAGCCTGTAGAGATCCTTTAAGATTCTGTAAACCTGACTCTGGTTCTCAGCTCTGATTTCCAGACTTCTTAACCCATATGATCAAACTCACCACTGTGGCCTAGGCAGCTAGTCATTTGCATATGTAAATGTGAAACTCTCAAAATGTAACATCACTTTTTATTTTGGTGTTTCAAGACAGGGTCTCTCTGTGTAACAGTCCTAGTAGCTGTCCTGAAAGTAGCTCTTGAAGACCAGGATGGCCTCAAACTCACAGAGATCCACCTGCTTCTGCCTCCTGAGTGCTGGGATAAAGGCATGTGCCACAACTGCCTGGCACATTAATCTTATTTTTAATACTTACTATTTATATTTAATAATGTGCAACATGGGACCTCTATCTTAAGCTGGTGCAGTTTCCTGTCCTATTTTCCTTTACTTTTTACATGATTATATATAACAAAATGTGGGCCTTGTTTTATTCCTTCCAGCACCTCCAGGAAATCAAATAGATCTAGCACAGGAGAGAGAACACAATAGGTATTGGCTGATTGACTGTTCTACCAATTTGAGTTGATTTATTGTTTCTTCATTTCATTATTCTAGCTTCAGTTTCTGCTGAGGACATTGATAGTTTTGTAGGTCTTAAGCAGGCTCATGAAGGAATTTTTCTCATTTTATCTGAAAGTAATTTAACTTTGTATTAATTGCTAAGGGATAAGTATAGTTTAGCTGGGTATAGAATTGTACCAGATAGTTTTTTTTTCTCTGACTACTTTGATGATATTATTTTGTTTTGTCCTGGACTGTCCCCCCCTACCCCCCTACATTCCTAAGTTGAAGTTCTAACTCCACTGTAACTATATTAGGGATAGGACCTTTGAGAGACAGGATCTTTAGGAAGTGATTGAGATTAAATGATACTATGTGGTTGGGGCTCAAATTCAGAAAGACCCATGTCCTTATAAGAATAGGAAATACCAGAGAGTTGTCACTCTCTCTCTGAAAACATACTGGAAAGAAACATGAAGACACTGCAAGAAGCCACCTGCCTGTAAGCCAGGAAGACAGTTTCACTAGAAACAGAATCTGCTAGGATCTTCATTGTGGGTTTTAGTATAGAACTGTTAGGGAAAATATATGCAGCTTTTAAAATTATAACATACTGTATCAATGCATGTTTTTGTTTATATATGTTATTTGTTTTATTAATGCATGTTTTATAAATCCTCAGGAATCAGCAATCTAATAATTTAAATTTTTAATTTTTCCCTTGTTCTAGAAAACCCTTAGTTATTTTATTTCTCATTATTTCTGTATTTTTCTAGAATACTTATTAGGTTGTATCATGAGTCTCATTCTACCCTCTTTGTCATGTACCTTTTATTTCATGCAACAAATATTTTCCCATTTACCTTATGGTTCACTACTGTGGGCAATGGTCTTGTACCCTGTAAAGATTTGTCACATGTATTGGTTTAATAAAATGCTATAGATATTTATTCCAGTAGCCAGACAGGAAGTATGGGTGGGGTGACCAGAACAGGAGAATTCTGGGAAAAGTAATGACTCAGTCTGTAGTCATCACCCAGACCAAGAGGAAGCAAGATGAGAATGCCTCACTGAAGCCACGTGGCTAATGCAGACAAGAATTATGGGCTAATTTAAGATGTAAGAGTTGTTAATAAGAAAGCCGGAGCTAATAGGCCAACCAGTTTATAAATAATGTAGGCCTCTGTGTATTTCTTTGGGACTGAATGGCTCCGGGACCAGGTGAGAAAACCTCTGTCAACAGTTCACAAAATCTCTTTCTGCTTGTATCTAATAATCTATTGACATACTCATCAAATTATGTTGAAGCTTATACTTATTATTATTTTGTAGACATTTGTTGTAGGGAGCTGCGGGCTGCGCTCCTGTCACCTGGCTCCCGGCCGACTGGCTAGCTTATGCCCCAAAATAATTACACAGAAACTGTATTCTTTTAAACACTGCTTGGCCCATTAGTTCTAGCCTCTTAATGACAAATTCTCACATCTTGCCTTAACCCATATTTAGTAATCTTTGTAGCACCAGTCTTACCAAGAAAGATTCAGCATGTCTGACCTGGCGGCTTGCTTCATTGCATCTGCCCTGGAGAGGAGCGGCCTGGCATCTGAGCTCACTTCCTCTTCCTCCCAGCATTCTGTTCTGTTTACTCCACCCACCTATGTTCTAACCTATTAGGCCAAGCAGTTTCTTTATTAATTAACCAATGACCTTCCTCTATCAGACATTCTTCTTTTTCATCTGCCTGAATACTAGAGTTTCTTCTCTTTTTTTCTTCTAGTTGTTTCAAAGATTTGGGTCTTATGTTAAGGCCTCTGCTCCATTTTGAGTTGATTTTGGTATAGAGAAGAAGGGATACAATTTTTGTTTTCTACATGTAGATATCCACATGTGCATGTCCATTTCCTTCAGCACCGTTTGCTAGAATGGCTGCTGTTCCTCCAATGTTTATTTTTGTTACATTTACCAAAAATAAGATAGCTGTTATTACTCAGGTTTATTTCTGAATCCTCTATACATTTCATTTGTATATTGTGTGTTTTTTTGTGCTAATACTATATTCATGCAATTACTTTAACTCTGCAGCATAATTTGAAATCTGGGCATTGTAATACTCCCAGCATTGCTATTTCCTTTTTTCTTTCTTTCTTTCTTTCTTTCTTTCTTTCTTTCTTTCTTTCTTTCTTTCTTTCTTTCTTTCTTTCTTCTTTCTTTTTTTTTTGGTTTTGTATTTTTCTGGTTTCATTTATTTTTTTTTATTGAAAAAAAATTTCTGCCTCCTCCCAGCCTCCCATTTCCCTCCCCCTCCTCCCACTCCTCTCCCCCTACCCCCACTCTTTCCCCCCTCCCTCTCCAGTCCGAAGAGCAGTCAGGGTTCCCTGCACTGTGTCCAAGGTCCTCCCCCCTCCATCCAAACTGGCTAGGCTCTCACAAAGCCAGAACATGAAGTAGGATCAAAACCCAGTGTCATTGTCCTTGGCTTCTCATCAGCCCTCATTGTCCGCCGTGTTCAGAGAGTCTGGTTTTATTCCATGCTTTTTCAGTTCCAGTCCAGCTGGCCTTGGTGAGCTCCCAATAGATCAGTCCCTCTGTCTCAGTGGGTGGGTGCACCCCTCACGGTCCTGACTTCCTTGCTCATGTTCTCCCTCCTTCTGCTCCTCATTGGGACCTTGGGAGCTCATTCCAGTGCTCCAATGTGGGTCTCTGTCTCTATCTCCATCCATCGCCAGATGAAGGTTCTATGGTGATATGCAAGATATTCATCAGTATGGCTATAGGATAGGGCCATTTCAGGTTCCCTGTCCTCAGCTGCCCAAGGAACTAACTGGGGACATCCCCCTGGGCATCTGGGAGCCCCTCTAGGTTCAAGTCTCTTGCCAACCCTAAGATGGCTCCCTTAATTAAGATATATGCTTCCCTGCTCCCATATCCATCCTTCCTTTATCCCAACCATCCCAATTCCCCAAGTTCCCCCTATCCTCCCCTTCTCACTTTTCTCTCCCCATCTCCCCTTACCCCTATCCCACCCCACCCCCAAGATCCCAATTTTTTGCTCGGCAATCACAAACATATGAACACCTCATTTTCGATAAAGGAACTAAAAGTATACAATGGAAGAAAGAAAGCATCTTCGACAAATGGTGCTGGCACAACTGGATGTCAACCTGTAGAAGAATGAAAATAGACCCATGTCTATCACCATGCACAAAACTCAAGTCCAAATGGATCAAAGACCTCAATATCAATCTGAACACACTGAACCTGATAGAAGAGAAAGTGGGAAGTACCCTACAACATATGGGCACAGGAGATCGCTTCTTATGTATAACCCCAGCAGCACAGACATTAAGGGCAACATTAAATAAATGGGACATACTGAAACTGAGAAGCTTCTGTAAAGCAAAGGATACTGTCACTAAGACAAAAAGGCAACCCACTGACTGGGAGAAGATCTTCACCAACCCCGCAACAGACAAAGGTCTGATTTCCAAAATATATAAAGAACTCAAGAAACTCGACTTTAAAATGCTAATTAACCTAATTAAAAAATGGAGCACTGAACTGAACAGAGAATTCTCAACAGAAGAAGTTCAAATGGCCAAAAGACACTTAAGGTCATGCTCAACCTCCTTAGCGATCAGGGAAATGCAAATCAAAACAACTTTGAGATATCATCTTACACCTGTCAGAATGGCTAAAATCAAAAACACCAATGATAGCCTTTGCTGGAGAGGTTGTGGAGGAAGGGGTACCCTCATCCATTGCTGGTGGGACTGCAAACTTGTCCAACCACTTTGGAAATCAGTGTGGCGGTTTCTCAGGAAATTTGGGATCAACCTACCCCAGGACCCAGCAATACCACTCTTGGGAATATACCCAAGAGTTGCCCTATTATATTACAAAAGCATTTGTTCCACTATGTTCATAGCAGTATTATTTGTAATAGCCAGAACCTGGAAACAACCTAGATGTCCTTCAATGGAAGAATGGATGAAGAAAGTGTGAAATATATACACATTAGAGTACTACTCAGTGGTAAAAAAAATGACTTCTTGAATTTTGCATGCAAATGGATGAAAATAGAAAACACTATCCTGAGTGAGGTGTCCCAGACCCAAAAAGATGAACATGGGATGTACTCACTCATAATTGGTTTCTAGCTATAAATAAACGACATCGAGTCTATAATTTGTGATCCTAAAGAAGCTAAATAAGAAGGTGAACCTAAAGAAAAACATACAGCATTGCTATTTTCATTCAGGATTTTTTTTGGCTATTCATGATCTTTGTGTTTCCAATGAGATTTAGAATTTCTTTTGTTTTTCTAAGAATGACCTTGAAATTTTGATGGGGGCTGCATTCAAGTTATTATTTGCTTTTAGTAATATGGGCATTTTAACAATATTAATTCTGAATATTTACTTAGAAAAAGATATTTTCATTTTCTAGGTTTATTTTCAGTGTCTTATAGTTTCATTGGTAGAGGTCTTTAGCCTCACTGGTCAGATTATTATTATTATTATTATTATTATTATTATTATTATTATTGGTATGTGTATTGTTTCTTCTATTGTTAATGGGATTGCTTTGCTGATTTCTTAGTGAGTTCATTAAACAGACTCAGATATTTGAATGTTGATTTTGCATCCTGCTACTTGACTGAATTTGTTATATCAAAGAGTCTTTTTATGGAGCTTCTAGGATCTAAGAACGGGGTCATATCTTTGGCAAATAAATGTAATTTGATGATTTGGGATTGATTCCACAATATAGCCAGACTGGAAAAGATTATATATATATATATAATATATTCTATATCTCTATCTATCTATCTATCTATCTATCTATCTATCTATCTATCTATCTATCTATCTATCATCTCTATCTATCTATGAGAGAATAGGCAGAGTCAGGGAGATGCCATGTAGCTGTCAAAGGAGACAGATGCAGGAACATTACCTGGTAAGCCACAGCCTCGTGGCAATACAAAGTATAATAAAAATGGGTTAATTTAAGGTGTAAGAGTTAGTTAATAATAATCCTGAGCTAATAGACCAAACAGTGTTGTAATTAATATAATTTCTGTGTGATTATTCAGATCTAAGCAGTAGTGAAACAAGCTAGCCGTCTCTGCCTACAATTTGACTTCTTCCCTTTCTATTTATACTACTTAATTCTTTCTCTTGCCTTGCAACTTTAACTAAAAGTTTAAGAGCTATATTGAATAACAGGGTTGACGGTGAACATCTTTGTTTCATGATTAGAAGAAACCTTGAAATGAAATCAACTTCATCTTGTTGTGTAACCTTTTCAATGTATTGTTCAATTAACTTTTCAGGTATTTAAAAAGATTTTTATTTTATTTTTAATTATGTGTATATGGGTGTCTGTATATGTGTTTGTACATGTGGATTTAGTGTCTATAGAGGTCACCTGGAGATGGAGTTTGTGAGCTGTCTGATGATGGTGCTAGGAGCTAAACTGAGGTCCTCTGCAAGAGTAGTGTGTACTCTTACTGCTGCACCATTTCTCTAGCTTGAAGTTTGCAAGTATTTTAGTGAGGATCCTTGCACCTGTGGTCATCAAGAATCTTGGAATGAGTTTGCATGTGTCCTTGCCTTTCCATTTTGTGGAATAGTTTGAGAAGCCTTAGCATTAGCTCTTCTTTGAGGTTTTGGCAGAATTCAATAGCGAATCTGTCCAGTCCTGGGCTTTTATTGGTCATCTTTTATTAGATGCTCCAATCTTATTGTTGATTATTGATTTGTTAAAGGTATTTATAGCCTGTTGGTTGAATTTTGATAAGCCATATATACCTAGAAATGTATTTCATTCTTTATTTGCCCAATTTATTGGAGTATATGTTTTCAAAATAATCATTAATGATATTATGGATTTCAGTGGTACTTGCCATAAAAATGCACTTTTCTATCTTAATCCTGTTTGCTTAGATTTTCTCTCTCCTTTTGTCCTCATGGCACAAATAAACATCCTTTGAATATATACACAACAGTGGTATTGCTGGGTTCTGAGGAAGGTTGTTTCCTAATTTTCTGAGAAATTACCACACTGACATTCAAAGGGGCTGTACCAGCTTGTACTCCCACCAGCAATGCAGGAGTGTTCCCCTTACCCCACAACCTCTCTAGCATAAGTTGTCATCAGTGTTTTTGATCTTGGCCATTCTTACAGGTATAAGATGGAATCTCAAAGTTGTTTTGATTTGCATTTCTCTGATGACTAAGGATGTTGAACATTTTCTTAAGTGTCTTTCACCCATTTTAGATTCCTCTGTTGTAAGTTCTCTGTTTAGGTCTGTACTCCTTTTTTTTTTCTGGATTATTTGTTCTTTTGATGACTAATTTCTTGAGTTCTTTGTATATTTTGGAGATCAGACCTCTGTCTGATGTGGGGTTAGTGAAGATATTTTCCCATTCTGTAGGCTGTGTTTTGTCTTGTTGACCATGTCCTTTGCTTTACAGAAGCTTTTCAGTTTCAGGAGGCCCCATTTATTAATTGTTTCTCTCAGTGTCTGTGCTACTGGGGTTATATTTAGTAAATGGTCTTCTGTGTCAATGTGTTCAAGTGTATTTTCCACTTTCTCTTTTATGATGTTCAGTGTGACTGGCTTTATGTTGAGGTCTTTGATCCATTTGGACTTGAGTTTTGTGCATGGTGATAGATATGGATCTATTTTCATTCTTCTACATGTTGATATCCAGTTATGCCAGCACCATTTGTTAAATATGCTTTCTTTTTTCCATTTGATATTTTTTGTTTCTTTGTCAAAAACAGGTGTTCGAAGGTGTGTCGATTAATATCTGGGTCTTCGATTTGGTTCCATTGGTCCGGTCTGTTTTTATGCCAGTACCAGGCTGTTTTCAGTACTGTAGCTGTGTAGTAGAGTTTGAAGTCAGGGATTGTGATGCCTCCAGAAATTCTTTTATCGTACAGGATTGTTTTGGCTATCCTGGGTTTTTTGTTTTTCCATATGAAGTTGAGTACCATTCTTTTGGGGTCTGTGAAGTATTTTGCTGGGATTTTAATGGGAATTTCATTGAATCTGTAGGTTGCTTTTGTTAAGATTGCCATTTTATTATGTTAATTCTACCTACCCAAGAGCATGGGAGATCTTTCCACTTTCTGGTGTCTTCTTCAATCTCTTTCTTCAAGGATTTAAAGTTCTTGTCATACAAGTCTTCCACTTGTTTGGTTAGAGTTACTCAGAGATATTTTATGCTATTTGTGACTATTGTGATGGGTGATGTTTCTCTGATTTCTTTCTAGGCCCATTTATCATCTGTGTACAGGAGGGCTACTGATTTTTTTTGAGTTAATCTTGTATCCTGTTACATTACTGAAAGTATTTATGAGTTGTGGAAGTTCCTTGGTAGAATTTTTGGGTTCATTTATGTAAACTATCATATCATAAGCAAATAGTGAGAGTTTGACTTCTTGTTTTCTGATTTATATCCCCTTGGTCTACTTTTGTTGTTTTATTGCTCTAGCTAGGACCTCAAGAACTATATTGAGTAGATATGGAGAGAGTGGACAACCTTGTCTTGTTTCTGATTTCAGTGGGATCGCTGGGAGTTTTTTTCTACTTAGTTTAATGTTTGCTGTTGACTTGCTGTATATTGCTTTTATTATGTTTAGGGATGTTCCTTGTATCCCTGATCTCTCCAAGAATTTTACCCTTTATTTTTTCCTTGACCCATTGATGATTCAGGTGAGCATTGTTTAATTTCTTTGTGTTTGTGGACTTTCTGGAATTAGTATTATTGTTGAATTTTAGTTTTAAGCCATAGTGATCTGATAAGATATATGGGGTTATTCCAATTTTTTGTATCTGTTGAGGTTTGTTTTGTTACCAAGTATGTAGTCAGCTTTTGAGAAGGTTCCATGATGTGCTGAGAAGAAGGTATATTCGTTTATGTTTGGATGGAATATTCTGTAGATGTCTGTTAAGTCCATTTGAGTCATAACATCTGTTTGTTCCCTTATTTCTCTGTTCATTTTTTGTCTGATTGACCTATCCAGTGGAGAGAGTGGAGTGCTGAAGTCTCCCATTATTACCGTGTGAGATTTAGTGAATGATTTAAGCTTTAGAAGTGTTTCTTTTACATATGAGGGCACCCTTGTATTTGGGGCATAGATGTTCAGTATTGAGATTTCCTCTTGATGATTTTTCCTGTGACTAATATGAAATGTCCTTCTTTGTCTCTTTTGATTGATTTTAGTTTGAAGTCTATTTTGTTAGATATTAGGATAGCTACACTGGCTTGTTCTTAGTTATATTTGATTGGAAATTTTTCCCAACCCTTTACTCTGAGGCGATATCTGTCTTTGAGGTTTAGATGTGTTTCTTATATGCAGAAGAAGGATGGATTCTGTTTTTGTATCCAATCTGTTAGCCTGTGCCTTTTTATAGGTGAGTTGAGTCCATTTATATTAAAGGATATTAATGACCAGTGATTTATATTTCCTGTTAATTTAGTTTTCATTGTTGGTGATGATAATTTGTGAGTTTCCCTCTTCTTTTGAATTTGCTACTGTGAGATCATCAATTACCTGTGTTTTTGTAGATGTAGCCAACTTCCTGGGGTTGGAGTTTTCCTTCTAGTACTTTGTGTATGGCTGGGTTTGTGACTAGGTTTTGGTTAAATCTGGTTTTGTCATGGAATATCTTGTTTTGTCCTTCTATGGTGATTGAAAGTTTTGCTGAGTATAGTAATCTGGGCTGGCATTTGTGGTCTCTTAATGTCTCTGTAACCATGACCTTCTGGCTTTCATTGTCTCCAATGAGAAACCAGGTGTAATTCTGATAGGTTTGCTTTTATATTTTACTTGGCTTTTTGCCTTTGCAGCTTTTAATATTCTTTCTTTATTCTGTATGTTTGGTGTTTTGATTATTATGCGGCAAGAGGACTTTTTTTTATCCAGTCTATTTGGTGTTCTGTAAGCTTCTTGTATCTTCATAGGCATATCTTTCTTTAGGTTGGGAAAGTTTTCTTCTATGATTTTGTTTAATATATTTTCTGTGCTTTTGAGTTAAACTTCTCCTTCTTTTATACCTATTATTAAGTTTGGTCTTTTTATGATGTCCTGTATTTCCTGGATATTTTGAGTTAAGCTTTTGTTAGATGTAATGTTTTCTTTGACTAATGAGTCTATTTCTTCTATTGTATCTTCATTGCTTGAGATTCTCTCTTCTATCCTGTTGTTTATATTTGCATTTGTGGTTCCTGATTATTTTCTCATAATTTCTGTTCCTATAATTCCCTCAGCTTGTGTTTTCTTTCTTGTCTCTATTTCAGTCTTCAAGTCTTAAATAGTTTCTTTCATATGTTTGATTGCTTTTTCTTGGTTTTCTTTAAGGGATTTATGGATGTCTTCCATTTTTTTTTGTTGGTCTTTTCCTTCATTTCTTTGATGGAATTTTTCATTTCCTATTGAAGAGTCTCAAACATTCTCCTTAAGTTATTTTTTAGGTCATTTTCTTCTGCTTCATCTATATTTGGTTGTTTAAGACTTGCTGTTGTAGGGACTCTAGATTTTACTGGTGTTGTGTTGTTCTTTGCGGTAGTGTCTGTGTTCTTACCTTGTCTACTCATTTTTTCCTCTAATTGATATAGTTGGGGCTGTCTGTGACTGTTGATTAATCTTCTAGGTGCCAGTGGATCCAAGGCTCAGATGGTTGTTTTTTGTGGTACAGTCAGTGCCATGGTTCTAGTTACCCTGTTGGTCACTCCGTGTTCCTCAAGGTTGCTCAGTTGCTCCCAAAGTTTGCTCCACTCCTGTAGAGTTTGCTGTCTTAGGCCTTCTCTGGTCTAGGTTGCTGGCTCAGACCTGTTTCTGTAAATGTCCCTGGTCTGGATCTGCTCCTGTGGAGGTCCCTGGCTTCGGGTTGGTCCTGCAAAGGTCTCTGGCTCAGATCTTCTCCCTAGGAGGTTCCAGACTCAGGTGTGCCTGGACTCGCAGAGAATCTGGTTCCTGCCTACTCCTTCAGAGGTCCCAGACTGATGCCTGGACCCACAGAGGTCCTGGATTAGGTCTGCTCCCTCAGAGGTCCAAGACTCAAGCCCAGACCCACAGGGGTCCTTGATCAGGTCTACTCCCTGGAAGGTTCCAGATTCATGCCTAGACTGGCAGCAGTCTCTGGCTCTGGCCCACTCACCCAGCGATTGCTCCTCTGTACCTGCTCCTGTGGAGTTCTCTGTCTCAGGTCTCTCTGTTAGTATCTTTCTATACTAAGAGAGTGTGTATTCTTCCTTGTGTACTAGAGACTATACCCAGGACCTTGAATGTGCTAAATAAGTACTCTGACACTGAACTGCATCTCTATCCCTTAGGTCTGGTCCTTTAACCCAGTCCTAGAAGTCTTACCTATTCAGTTCATATTTTTTTATTAAAAATTTTAAAAAGCCATTCTTCTCTCATATATTACATATCGACTACAATTCCCCTCCTCCCCCATCCACTCACCCTCTGTTTCCCTTCAGAAAAGAGCAGGCCTTCCAGGGATATCAACCAAATGTGGCATAACAAGTCACAATAAGACTAGACACATCCACTTCTATTAAGGCTGAATGAGGCAACCCAGCAGAAGGAAAATGGTCCCAAATGCAGGCAAAGGAGTCAGAGACAGCCCCTCCTACCACTGTTAGAAACACCACAAGAGCACAATTATAACATGTATGTAGCAGACCTACGTCAGACCCTTGTAGGCTCTGTGATTGTCAGTTCAGTCTCTGTGAGCCCCTATGAGCTCTGATTAGTTGGTTCTGTGGGCCATTTTCTTGTGGTGTCATTGATCCATCTGGCTCCTACAGACCATCCTCCCCCTCTTCTGTATGGTTCCTGAGCTCTGTCTAATGTTTGGCTGTGGGTCTCTGCATCTGCTTCCCTTATTGCTGGATGAAGCTTCTCTGGGGATGATTACGCTAGGCTCCGGTCTATGAGTATTCAGAGTGTCATTAGGAAACATTTCATTAACATTTTTTTTCTGGTCATGTTTGGTTCTCTCCTAGGTCTCTGGGCTATGCAGGCCCTGGTTCCTGGCCCTCTAGACAGTGTCAGGCATAGGCTCCCTCCCATGGGATGGGTCTCAAGTTGGACCAGTTATTGGTGGCCATTCCTACAAGTTCTGGGTCACCTTTATCCCAGCACATCTTGCAAGCAGGACAAATTTTAGGCTGAAAGTTTTGTGGCTAGATTGGTGTCCCAGTCCCTCCACTGGAACGCCTTGCCTGTTTACAGAAGATGCCCAGTCCAGACTCCGTATTTTTCTTTATTCCGTTTAAACATTGATTAAAATAGTTCTTTTGGATTATTTTCCCAGCACGTTTTAAAATCTGCTTCAGTATTCTTGAATTGTTTGCCAGGGAGCTATGAATTTTGTGTGTGCATATGGGTATGGTGTCTTACAGGCCTATGCATGTGTGCCCACAAGTGTGCGGACTAAGCTGGAAGTCCTAGTTGTATTGCTCTCTACCTTGTGTTTTGAGGCACAGTCTCTCACTAATCCTTGAGCTCACCACTTCAGTTAGCCTGGCTGCTGACACCCCCTGGGATCAGGTTCTGCCTCTTGACCCAGTCCTGGGCTTTCAGACATGAATGGTCACATCAGGCTTTTATATAGGTTCTGGGGATTGGACCTTCCTGTTTCTACAGCAAATGCTTCACCTACTCAGACATAGCCCCAGTCTGAAAAGTGGATTCTGCTGATCTTTTCATATATTCTTTTTTATCACCCACTTTGTTGTTTTTTTTTTTTTTCCTGACTGGTTTTGCTTTTGTTGTTCTGTTCCTCTCTAGAGTCAACTCCATCCCTTCTCTTGTGGTACAAGCCTCTCTCCTTCCCCTTCAGCACTTTCTCCTGCTCTTTCTCTTTGTAGGGATTCATGTTTCCCAAAGTGGCAGGCTTAGATGCGACCTTCACAAGGCCCATCACCAATCTTTTCATCACTAAACATAGAGGATGTCTCCCTGAAGCTTTCAGATCAGCCACACCAAGGCTTCCTTTCTGTTCTGCAACTCTCTCTGCTTCCTTCTGTGACTTCTTCCTTCTTCTACATTGATGGGCAATAGTGTGCTTTGTGTTTACCAATTGCTCTTTCTTGCTCTCTAGTCTTATAATGTAGGTCTCCGAGTCTCCTAAATTCTGTCCAGTTCTAACCCAGCACATCTTCCCATCACTGCCTTACTGAGAGCCTGTCCGCTTGCTGTTGTGGTTCTCAGAAGATGGAAGGTGCTTGCTGCTTTGGATCTGAACATGTGACTTCTATAAGCTATTCAGTCACAAGTTTCTGTTTCTCCAGAGTTGCCACTTGGAGCCTGAGTTGTGGAAAGATCATTATTTTTGAAAAACAGAGAGAGGTCTAACACCATTTTTATGTTTTTCTTTTTTCTTTTTCTTTTTTGCATGGATTTCAAATACCATGATGCTACACTTGTAACTCATGGAGGTTTTGAACTTGTTTCGCCAGAGCCTCTAGAAGTGGCTTGCTTCTTTCTTGTTTTTCCAGTCTGGTAGGTAACTCCTTGTCATTATCCTCCACTGGAAGTTCTGGGATGTCTAAGTTAACATATGACACATCATTTTATCCCTCTGTCTTAGAAAGACCCAGAATTGCATGTTGTATTCTTGTGAAGGATTAAGCTCTCAGATAGTTAGCTAGCACTAGGTCTCATGCCCGCATGGGCTCCCGTGAACTCAGCTTTGATTTTAGCTTTTTTTTAAAACTTTACTTAGAAACCTTTCTCCTTTTTTTTTTTGAAGCTGTGTTGTGTATTACATTTTTTAGGAGAAGACCGTGTGTTAATCAAGTTGAGTGGTATATGTGTTTATATCAGCAAAGTCATCTGTGTTGCTGGAACTGCATGGACAATGAGTCACCAGAGAGTAAAGGCAGAAAAAAAGATAAGATCAGAACAGTTGATGGGTTCCTCCGTGTTGGTGCCCGAGCCCACACGCCAGGTCTATGAGTGCTTCTGAGTGCTTCTGTGCCTCTCTCACTGTCAAGTCCAGTGAGATCACTCCAGCTCTGACCTGTCTAAGTCCGGCTGCCACCATGAGGACTACTGGTCATTGACTCATGTTGAATTCTATCTGCCATCTCAGCATCACTCTTCTTCACTGGGTACCATTCTGCCCCTTCCTTGCCCATCCTCTCCATCAGGCTCTTCTTCATCCACTGTTTCCCCAGTGTTAATGTGGACCAGAGTCCTTAGCTTGCTACTCATTCCACACTCAGTGAACTCATTCACTGTGGGATTTCAAGTATTGCTGTGCATAGGGGAGTCATTTCTAGTTCTGCCATGATTCCTTCTCTGGTATTTAAACGCAGGCACTCAATCATGTTTACAGGGTCTGAACAGGTGCTTCATCATTAGCACCTCCAGGGCAGACTTCACCTCCTTTCTTTCTGTCCACCACTGGCGTTGGGCTCTTTCTACATCTTCTCTTGAGCTACTGTTCTGAATGCATATCTTTTTATCAGCTTCTATTTATCCTCCCCCTGTCTTACCCATGGTACAGCAGCCCTTAACCCTTCCTTTGGTCCATCTTCCTGTTCCAGCAATCTATTGCTATTTTCACACATCTGCAGACATCTCCCTGCCTCTTACCCTCTCCAGCTCCATTTCCCACATCTTTCCTTGGTGACTGGCAGCTGCATCCAAGTCGCTGTCCCTCCTCTGTTGACTGGAGTCTCATGTTCTTCACATGCTCCTCAAGGGCCTTTGTGATCTGTTGCTTTTCTGCCTTTCTTCAGATTATACTCTCTAGTGATACAGGGCTGCTAGGAGTTTCCCTTGTCATGGGACCCACATCTTCACACCAGACCTCTCGTTTCTTAGCCTTTACCTCCGAGGTCCTCCCTCTGACTCTTTAAAAAGATTTATTTATTTATTCTGTATATAGTGTTCTGTCTGCATGTCTGCCTGTACTGAGTGACATAAGAGGGCATCAGAACACATTACAGATGGTTGGGAGCCACCATGTGGTTGCTAGGAATTGAACTCAGGACCTCTGAAAGAGCAACCAGTGCTCTGAACCTCTGAGCCATATCTCCAGTTCTCCGAGGTTCCCTTTTATTGGGAGCTGCCTTTATCTTCACTGACCAGCTTCTCATCCTTTATGATATGTGCTCTATGTAGCCTTTGTCAGTTTTCTATCATTATAACAATACCTGAGGCAATTAACTTATAAAGAGTAGCCATGTACTTTGACTCATAACTGCAGAGGTTCTAGTCCAAGGTCATGGAACTCCTTTGTTTTGGGTCTGTGGTGAGGCAGCAGTAAGAGGATCACGTGGTAGAGTAGAAAAGCTAACAACATGAGCCCCGAGCACTGTGGAAAGTGAGCATGGTTCCACTGTCTCCTTTAGTATATGTCCCCAGTGACTGAAAGACTTCTCATTAGGTCTGACTACATAAGAGTTCCGCCACTTTGCAATAGAAAATAAAACAAAATCAAAAACATGTAACATCTGAGCCTTTGGAAAACAATCAAGATCCACAATATAGCACTTGTTCCAAGAATCATTTCCTAACATCTCATCATCCCCCAACACACTGAGAAGGTAGCTTCCTTGCTCCTTGACTATGGTGCTTGTCTTAGTCTATATTCTATCACTGGGAATAGACACTGTGACCATGGGGAACTAAGAAAAACAAAGCATTTTGTTGCGGGATGTCCTTCCGCTCCTCCAGCCAATAGCCACTGAGATACCAGCCCATTGGGGCGTGGTCTCTCTCCCTTTAAAAAAGCGGCTACTTCCCTCCTCGCTCTCTCTTACTTCCTGCTCTACTTCCGGCGACTAGACTCCCTTCTTGATTGTGCAGAGGGCTGTTGTCTGGGGGTGATCTGTAAGTTTTTTCCCCTTTAAATAACCATTATATTAATCATAATTCCAAACTAGCGTGGGATTGTTTGTGACTTACGCCTTCACCTTGAGCATTTAATTGGGGCTTGCTTATAGTTCCAGAGGTTTAGTTCATTGTCATCATGGCGGTAAACATGGCAGCACAGGCAGACATGGTGCAGGAGAAGTTGCTAAGAGTCTTCATCCAGATCCACAGGTAGCAGGAAGACAGAGACACTGGGCCTGGCTTGGGTCCTTGAGACCCCAAAGCCCACCCCCAGTGACACACTTCCTCCAACAAGGCCACACCTCCTAATCCCTATAATCCTGTGGGGGCCATTCTTCTTCAATCACCGCAGTGCAGTTAGTCTCCCTGTGTGTCTGTCATCCCAGTCCCATTTTTGTGTCCCTTTCCCATACAATAGTGTGAGTACCTCCAGGAAGAGAATTCACCTTTCTTCAAATTCATTGTTGAGCTCATAGCCCAGAATGTGACGGATGTTCCCAGGGAGATGTGGATGGGAGGGTGAACGAGTGACTTAATGCATAGATTGTTGAGAGAATGGAAGGTGTTTGAGGCCAGAAAGGTTCAATGTGGCTTCTTGAAGAAGCAGCATGTGGTCCTGGTGGTGAAGGACTTGGTGTGAGGATGGTAGGAGGGAGCAGGACCGAAGAAGCGAACTGCCCGTGTTTTGTTTCTCTTTCTTTTCTTTGGCGGGTGGGGTGAAGGAGGGCGGTGCTTTGCAAGGCACTGGCTGATCACAGTTGCAGGTGACTAATGGCTTAACAGCATTCTGACAGTTCCTGCTGATAGGTGATAATGAGATTAGTGCCTTTTGATTCCATTATTAACAAGTAGCCAAAGATCCATTTGGACATGTCAGGCGCTAATGATAGACGCTAAGGATCCTTCTAACTCTGGGCCAGCAGTTCAGGTACTCGATACTCTGATCACTAATTGCAGACTTCTCCCCACCCCCAAAAGAGTTGAAACTGGACATTTTTACTGATATTTAATATGCTTGAAAAGATGCATAATCCTAAGTGTTCATCTTGATTAATTATCACAAAATGAACACACCTACGTGAATGTGTCAGATCAAGATATAGAATATTATTGCCACCCTGAACCACAAATCTCCTCCTACACTTGTCCTAGCTGTCTTGGTTTCTGCCAAGGGTAGCTGACCACTGCCTTGACTTCCAACAGTAGATGGTGATTGAGCCTCTTTTCAAATTTTGGAGAAATGAAACCAAATACTTCATTAATCAACATAGAATAACTTTATTCATTTAACATTCCATAGATTTGTCTATAGTTCATACATTGTCATTGCTGTTTATGATTCTATTGATTGTAGAAGATTCAAGAAGTAAGTTACTGGTTATGGTTATTTTGGTTGTTTCCACTTTGGTCCCAATACTTATTTCTAAAATTTTCTCTATTACTGTAAACAATATTTAGCAGGATGAAAATCATGGTCTTTGTTAGGGTTTCTATCACAGTGAAGAGACACCTTGACCACGGCAACTTATAAAGAAGACATTAGTTGAGGTGGCTCGCTTACAGTTTCAGAGTTCAGTCCATTATTATCATGGACCATAGTGGCATGCAGACAGACATGGTGCTTGTCACATCTTGATCATAAGGCCACAGGAAGTGGCCTGTGATATTGGGCAGTATCTTGAGCAGAGGAAACTTCAAAGTCCACCCCCACAGTGACACACTTCCTCCAACAAGGTGATAACTACTCCAACTAAGCCACACCTCCTAACAGTGCCACTCCTTATAGACTTATGGGTGTCAACTACATTCAAACTTCCACATCCCGCTTAATTTAAATCATGTAATATAAAGTGTGAAGGGATTTCTTCTTTTTATTTTACATGTATGAGTGCTTGCCTGATGGAGGAGGGTCATCTGTCTATGTGTTACTTTCATTGGGTAGTAAAGAAACTGCTTGGCTTTTTGATAGGGCAGGATTTAGATAGGTAGAGTAGACAGAACAGAATGCTGGGAGAAAGAAGCAGGGTTAGGCAGACGCCATGATTCTCTGACCTGAGATGGATGTAGGCTAAAATCTTTCCTGGTAAGTCACCACCTCATGGTGCTACACAGATTATTAGAAACGGGTTAATCAAGATGTGAGGATTAGCCAATAAGAGGCTGAAACTAATGGGCCAGGCAGTGTTTAAATGAATACAGTTTCGTGTAATTATTTTGGGTAAAGCTAGCCGGAGGCTGGGAGCCGGGCGGTGGGAAGCGGCCCACAGCTCCTACTACACTTGCCTCCGCATATGTATGTACATTCAAGTCTTTAATACACTCTGTTAGTTTTTTAAATGGCATGAGATGATAAAATACATTTTAAAAACCTATAGTATTCTCCCATTCACTTGTTTAGGACCTGAATTGGGATGCCTCTAAGTTAATGGAAATATCTATTTGCATAGGTTTTGATAGTGGTTTGCAAAGGTTATTGACACTATGATTCCATATGCATCTTATGTTTTTTTTCTTTTTTTATTTGAAGGAACCCACTGAACATTTTAGAGGTCTCTTAAGACAATATAATAAGAAATGCATTATTTTTAATTATAGTCTTTAAATACACATGGTTAACAACACTTCACTAACCCTTTTACATACATTTTTGAAACTGAGAAACTACTACACACACACACACAATGTCATAAAATGGGTTGACACTTTTGGGTATATACCAAAGGATGCTCAATTGTACCACAAGGACATGTGTTCAACTATGTTCACAGCAGCATTCTTTGTCATAGCCAGAACCTGGAAACAACCTAAATGCCCCTCTACTAAAGAATGGAGAAGGAAAATGTGGTACATTTACACAATGGAGTACTACACAGCAGAAAAAAATGACATTTTGAAATTTGCAGGCAAATGGATTGATCTAGAAAACATCATTTTGAGTGAGGTAACCCAGACCCAGAAAGACAATTATCACATGTACTCACTCATAAGTAGTTTTTAAACATAAAGCAAAGAAAACCAGCCTACAAATCACAATCCCAGAGAACCTAGACAACAATGAGGACCCCAAGAGAGACATATGTAGATCTAATCTACATGGGAAGTAAAAAAAGACAAGATCTCCTGAGTAAATTGGGAGCATGGGGACCTTGGGAGAGGGTAGAAGGAAAGGGGAGAGAAAAAGAGGGGAGCAGAAAAAATGTAGAGCTCTGATGGAGGAGTTACTTTCATTTAATAAAGAAACTGCCTTGGCCCATTTATAGGCCAGCCCTTAGGTGGGTGGAGTAAACAGAAGAGAATGCTGGGAGAAAGAAGCTGAGTCAGAGAGTCTCCATGATTCTCCCACTCCAGACAGACGCAGGTTAAGATCTTTCCTGGTAAGCCAGCTCGTGATACTACACAAAATATTAAAAATGGGTTAGATCAATATGTAAGAGCTAGCCAATAAGAGGCTGGAACTAATGGGCTAGGCAGTGATTAAAAAAATACAGTTTCCATGTAATTATTTCGGGGCATAAGGTAGCCATGCGGGCGGCTGGGTGCCAGGGACGCAGCCCCGCCACTCCTAATTCAACAGAGCTCAACAAAATCAATAAAAAAAATAAATTGAGTTGATTTACATAGCATTTATTTAAAGTCTGTAATGGTATTTTTTGTCCTCCATCTGTGGTTTGGTGAGGCTTACCTTAGCTAAAACATTTGGTGACTAACTGTTCAACAGCTTGAGTCAGGTGGAATCAAGGACCAGTAAGTTAAATGAATGAATCGGGACGCAGACATTTTGTGGCAGGTGGGAGAGCAGCAGGACTCCATTCTAGTAGCAGCTTTCTGGCCACTACGGGCAGCTGTGCTTCTGCCAAGTGTCCACTTACCCTTGTTCCAATAGCTGTGGCTGGGAGTGTGGCAGTGGGCGCCTGCGTGTCGGGTCCACACTTTCATGTGGGCAGTGAGCAGAGCCAGGGACCTCTGGTGAAGCCGTGTGAGACGTCTGTGTCTGGTGTACCTAAAGTCCCGTTTCCTCAGCATCTTTCACACAACTGGATGTTAGCTCGGGGAAATAGTAACAGGTCCCTGCCTGTGTGTCCTCAATGAATGCGCAGTATTTGCCTTTGATCTTTTTCTTCTTTTTACTGATAACCTCAAGCTGGCACCAGGAATTGGTCTGGCCACCTGCTGCGAAGCACAGCAAGATCTGAGGGAAGGAAGGAGCTGAATGAGGAGAGTGAGCTGTGGGATAGTGTGTGTGTGTGTGTGTGTGTGTGTGTGTGTGCACCAGGGAGCAGCTGGCTGGGGCTGGGTCACGGAGGTGAGCAGGAGGCATGTGGGCAGCTGGAGAGAACCACAGGGAGGTGCTGGGTAGCACCATGCTAGGTAATCCAGAAAGTGAAGGACTGGCCAAAGAAAGGAGCAGGCCTGAGGGGCTTCTGCCCCTTGTGTGTGCTGAGTCATGTGTGTTGAGGCTAGGTCGCACGCAGGTCAACTCAAGGCTAAGATGTCTAGACACTTAGCACCCTGATATGTTCCTATCTGGTCCACATGAGGGTCATTTCTTTGAGGACTTTTCTGTTCCCAAGAGCCATGGAGCCAATCCAACTGTATTTTCTTTGACTTTTAAAATCTTCTAACACTCTGTGGATAGGCGTTTATTATTTTTTAAGATCTCTTTCAAGTTTTGAATAAGCAATGCCCCCATATGGTTCAGCCCTGAGGAGTGGTGAGTGGTAGCGGGATCCTTAGTGGAAGGCCAGCTGGCCTGTCCAGTGAGCTCTGGGTCGGCTTGGATACATAGCAAGACCCTGTCTCAAAAAATCAAAATACCAGAAAAAAAAAAGATGAAAGATTCAGAAAAGTTTTTCTTTCATTCTCTTTCTTCAGTTTCCATAGCAACCCCCAAAGGTAACTATTACTGGTTTCTTATTCAGGGTTTTCAGTTTCTGAAATACTGTATGCATAAGCAAAGTTGACTATATAATTAAAAATTATAGTAAAGCTACAGAAATTGAGTATTTTAAATGTATTAAGCAGATTGAATATATTATATATAAATATATAATTAAACTATAGTATGTTGAAGCAAATGGTATATTATTGTATGTATAAAATTATACATATAATAACATTCAATTATATATTTAACAGGCATTTGTATTCCATTTTATGTTTGTGAGAAAGATAATATCTTTTCATACTATGTTGCTGTTGGTTTTTTCACAGAACAAAAGTACCCTTCTATTTTAATACAAAGAATGCTTTCTCATTAATTTTTTATAGGCATAGGGTTCCATTGTATTGATTCAGTGTGATTTGTTTATTTAATCCCCACCAATGGCCGTGCTGTATCTTCTTCTTCCTTTTATTATGACAGAGCTGCAACAAATGATCTTCAGCTGTCATCTGCGGGGTTTGCAAGTATCTCTGTAGAGCCGATAAATCCCCAGAAGAAGAGTTATGGGATTCAAAGGCTTATGCATTTCTAATTTTGATAGACATTACCAAATTGTACTTCTTAGGAGCTGAACTAATTTATACTCTCACCAGCGATGCTAGGAACCTGCCTGTTTTCACACAGCCTCATCAATAGAGTATGTTATTAAACTTTGGATTCTGCCAATATGGTAGGTTAGAAAAGGGGTTCTCAGTATTTTTATTTGCATTTTCTTATTATAAATGAGGTTAGGCATGCTATTATGTATTTAGTAGGCACTTGTGTTTCATTTCTTCTGAATTGCATAGTTGTGTCCGTTGCCCATTTTCCAAATAGGTCTTTTAAAAAATTTTTCAGTTGCTAGTGAGGTGACTCAGTGGTTAAGAGCACTTGTTCTTGCAGGGGACCCAAGTTCGGTTCATACATCCAAGCCAGGCATCTCATAACCTCCTGTAACCTGACACCCACTTCTGGCTTCACAGAGCACCTGCATACACACAGACCCCAGACTAAAATGTAAAAATAAAATTTAAAAATAGTCTACAAAATTCAGTGTAGGCCTTTGCCTCCTTACAGGGACCAATGTGTCCCCATTTGTGTCCAAATGCCCAGATTCCAAATGTCCCCAGTGTGTTCCCCGAGGGTCTGTTCAAAGTCCAGATTCTCTACCGGTCTATTGACACTTTTTTATTATGTCACAGGCAACTCTCTTCTTCTTTGTCCTTTAAACAAACAGAACCCTCATATCCATGTATCCACTTCTCCTGCGAGGACCAGGACGTGAGTTAAAACACATCCGCCGGACGGTGGTGGCGCACGCCTTTAATCCCAGCACTCGGGAGGCAGAGACAGGCGGATCTCTGTGAGTTCGAGACCAGCCTGCTCTACAAGAGCTAGTTCTAGGACAGGCTCCAAAACCACAGAGAAACCCTGTTTCGAAAAACCAAAAAAAAAAAACAAAAAACCAAAACAAACAAACAAAAAAAAAAACACATCCCATCTTTTGAGATTCCACTTTCTCACTGAAACTCTTCATTTGCCCTTAGAAGCACGCTTGGGCATGACAGAGGTCTCAATTTAAGTTCGCGATAATATTCCGTGTCTTACTGTGGAGTTAAGTTTTAAGTGGCTGCGGGAGACACCATCCTGAGTAAACGGGCTTGCTTGCCTTCTTCTATGGGAGGCAGCTAATAAGCATGGCAGGGAATTCCAAAATGATAGTGTCAGGTGAGGTGATTATCTGAGGAGGCTGCCGTGGCATGTGAGGGAGTCCTTTCCCAGAGGACACCATGAACGTAAACAACAAGCCAAGCAGAGAGAAAAGCACCGAGCTCCAGGCAGAGGCACCCAGGTAGCAGAGAGCGTAGGCAGTGCCAGAAGGACCTTGGCTCTGAATGGTGGAAACGTAAACAGCCTGGTCGTGGCCCTGGGTAGGCCTGGCGGGAGTACTGGTCAGTGCTGAAACTGAGTGACAGTTATGCCAGTCACTTTTCTTCTCTGTTTGTGCGCCTTTGTCATCTCCCTAGTCTCATTTTAAAGCACTGATATGAGTCGAAGCTCATATAATAAAGTCTTCAAGCCGGGCGGTGGTGGCGCACGCCTTTAATCCCAGCACTCGGGAGGCAGAGGCAGGTGAATCTCTGTGAGTTCGAGACCAGCCTGGTCTACAAGAGCTAGTTCCAGGACAGGCTCCAAAACCACAGAGAAACCCTGTCTCGAAAAACCAAAAAAAAAAAAAAAAAAAAAAAAAAAAAAAAAAAAAAATAATAAAGTCTTCAGAGTCTCATTTCCTGTTCAGATAGGGACATCCAAAGTATAGGGTTTTCCTCCTCCATAGCTGCTACTGGGGATCACAAGGCTATCAGTGCATGGAGACAGCG
Organism: Chionomys nivalis; assembly: GCF_950005125.1. Lineage (NCBI taxonomy): Eukaryota > Metazoa > Chordata > Mammalia > Rodentia > Cricetidae > Chionomys > Chionomys nivalis. The sequence continues at coordinate 70,038,556 of NC_080097.1, read as the reverse complement.
GAGGTGGGGGCTGAGCAGAGAGGATCCGCCTCCTTTGATATTAATTCACCTGTAATGGGTATACAAATGGGGAGGAAACGCATGAAAAAAGTATTGGAGCAGCTGTTCAATAGTCAGAAATAATGGTTTCCTCTCAGAGCACTGTTCCCGTGAGGGCAGACCTCCCAGGCTCCATCTCGGCCTACCTGCTCCCGAGGCTCAGTAAAATGGCTGTCAATCTACTTTAAGCGAGGACAATTGAGGATGGTTTTTCAGTGTTATTGCTGGCTTAGTTATGTCAAGTGATTTCTTCGGGAGTAATAATAGGTGCTGTCTTCAGAAATAGTTTAGGCGCAGATGCCTGGTTCCTAAAGTTGCTTCGTTCTCCACCAATCCCTTTCCTTTAGTCTCCTCTCCTACCGCTGGAATCTGCTTTCTTCTAGAAATTTCTTCCCAGGGATACTGGGCACGCTGCATTTCATTTCTGATTTTCTCCCATCATCTTTTCCACCACACCCTCTTTGAACCAGCCATGCCAAAGCTTCTCCTGAGCCAAGTCAGCTCTGTGGAGCACATTGTAAAAAAGCCGAATGATGTCACTAGGAAAACAGTTGACCCGGGGGCAGAGACATTAATAAGTCAAGCCCTTCCCTCTCCCTACCCCCCAACGCTGACTAATTTATTTCCTAACGAGTCTCTACTAACCAAATGTTAACACATATGCCTGATAGTTAACCTCCTCTGGGCACCAAACCTGTGTTTTTTTTCTTGAGTGCAGTAAGTGATTATCCAACTCATGCTGCTCTGGAAAAGAGGTTTTGTTTTAATAAGCAGTTTGCAGTTTGGCACACAATGCTGAGGAAAGCAACATTATCTCCAGCAGTAAACTCTGCAGTCATTGCAAAGCTTGACAAGAAAATGATTGAGTCTGTTTGTTATACCTTTGTGGGGCTGCCACTGCTGCTGCTGATGGAAATGTTGCTGTTTATTCAGCAATGCAATAACACTTGCTGTAATTTATGGATGCACATTCCCCAGATTACTAAAGGTAATATTGTTGACTAAAGGAAAGTATGCGAATGGATAGTTTCGGTTGTTGGGATCCTTATAAAAGTGATTGACTGTTCACTTTGCACAGGAACGAATTTGCACAGGATTCACCCCCCTTAACAATTACAGATTTTCTTTCCTCTGACAGTTACAAATAACATGGCCTGTCCTAAGTGGTAAAAATTTACTGAGTCCATGGAAGTTCAGGCCAAAGGATCTTATTTCCTACCCTGCTCTCGTCTTGTCCTTGCTGGGCCACCAAACCAGCTACTCCTGGACTATCTGTCAGTGACCTTTCTCCTGAGGATCCGGCACTGGATTAAGTATCTGATGGCTTTAGGTGCATGACTTTCTTGGAGATGGAGCTGAGGATACCATGAGTTGACTCCCAACCTTACCTGGTGATTGGTGGCGTGCTCTTCTTATGTGATCTGAGACAGTTGGAAAGTGTCTTTTGACAAATTATTTTATTGGGAAGATTAGCCAAGATGAACCCTCTGTGCTAGGAAATGCAGGATGAGTTAGTTCCATTGGTAGTCAAAGATGAGGCTTCTTTTCCCCATGTTGATTGGAGGACTGGAGATATCCCATCTTGGTCTGGGCATACTTTTGTTGAGGGACTGCAGTGAAATGCACCTTGGGAATCTGGGAGGGCATCACCCCAAATAAGAGGGCCCAGCTCTAGAGTGCAGGGTATCACAGGATTTCTAGAGGTTTAGCTATTTTCTCAGTGATGATAGTTGGGCCTTTATCCTAGGGTACAAAACAATGCCACTTTCGGTTTGAGGCAGGCAACATTTGGAAGTCTCATACTTATTCTTTATTGAGATAATGAAACAAGCCTTGGTGAGAGGGGACCAACATGTGAAAGGGCTCTACTCTTTCTTCTTGGGAAACCACACACACACAAATACAGAAGAAAATCACTCACATCATGTGTTTTGCAGATAGAAGTTTTCTGGGCATGAGTCTACTGAACAGTGCTGTACTTGATGATGCCTTTGCCGGCCTCAAGCTTTCTATTGGATGATTTGTTTACTTAGTTGATCATAGTAGGGGGAAGCAGAACATATGTAAGACAGCATTTGTTGAATCTGGGTGGTTGGCATTGGTTAGAAACAAATATTATTTATCTCTTTTTTTTTCAGACAGCTGCATGCAAAAGGCAACAATTGAATTTACTGAAAAGGAGTTATATTGGGTCAAATGTGAATTTAGCTGAAACATTTTGTTTTCTGCTATCCATAGCTCACTTTTTGTCATATGTTGATCAAAACCAACAAGGAAAGTTGGTTTACTTAAGGTAAATATTATTTATATAAATTTTGTAGGTTAGTGATAATTTTTCTTCCTTCTCATTCTATAAAGATTGACCATGCATCTATTTCTGTTTATGCAAAACTAATTATTTTGTTATATTAAAAACATTTAATTTGGGCTTCTTCATGTAAAATACAAATCCTCTAAAATTCTGAAACACCTGTGAAGCTCAAACTCTCTTTTGTTTACTCATGGCTCATAATCAAAACAGCTGGCTTAGACAAATAATTACAAAAGGGAAGGCCCACTGGTCATGCTCTCCTTTGGCAACTCAAGTTTGGTTGACTCATGTCAGACTTGACATTCAGCAATTTGAGGAGGTTAATAACAAGAACATTGGGAGGTGAATCTCAGCTTACATCATTTGGATAATTAAAATCACACTTACATTTCGAATTTCAGCTGATGTTGACAGCTGTCTTTATAGCAGCCATGGCATCATTTCTGTACTTTGGATCTCAAATTATTCATTGTATGATAATGTCGTATTAGTCTTGTTTGGGCCAGAGTATCATGTCTTTAGATGTGAAGTATACATTCTCACATTAGTGTGTATATTTTGTTTATTAAGTATTTTTCCTTCCTCATCATCCATACATCCCTGGTAAATGGTGTTAAGATAATATAAATTGTGTGTTTTCAAATGAATACTTATTTTCTGGTACATAATAGGTTTCATTCATTATGTACTAATGAAGAAGCAAATTGAAGAGTAAAGAAATTTGTTTGAAAAATTAGGTAGGGGAAGAAATTGAATCCATCCACAAAGATATATAATCTGCATATTTTAAGCAAATGGGTTATGCCATTTTGGGAGATTATGCCCTTCTGGTCTCCCCTGCCCCCACCTTTTGCTATATTCGAAGCTTGTACTCTATGAGAGAAAAATAATTACAGTGAACTGCTGTATCCCCATGCTCCACCTACATATTCCAACCAACTAGGGATTGAGGATGCTGTAGAGAAAATTGCAGATGTGCTGAATATAAACATAGCCTTTTTGTGTCCTGATTCCCTTCACAGTGTGCTGTCAAAGTATTTGGGTAGCATTCCTGGTATTAGGTATTAAGATCTGACATTATGGAAAGGATAGGCCTAGGTCACATGCCAGTTTGACACTGTTTTATAGAGACTCTTTTTATAAAAGTGGTTATCTGTGTCGTGGAGCAGCCTTGAAACCAATCTCTGGTGAATACTGGGAGATCTGCAAGAGAGTGAGAATATAACCGTAGGATAGCATGGTTACGTTTTCTCTTTCTAGCATGTAACATGTTTAGTGTTCCTGTGCATGCATCCATGTGCTTCTTAGTTAAGGTTTCTATTGTTGTGAAGAGACACCATGACCACAACAACTCTTATAAAGGAAAGCATTTAATTGGGGCTGGCTTACAGACTCAGAGGTTTGGTTCATTACCGTCATGGCAGGAAGCATGGCTGTGCAAAGACAGACATGGTGCTGGAGAGATAGCTCAGAGTTCTACATCCAGATCGGCAGGCAGCAGTAAGAGAGAGTGACACCGGGTCTGGCTTGAACATTTGAAACCTCAAAGTCCATCCCCAGTGACACACTTCCTCCAACAAAGGCTCACCTCCTGATAGTGACACTCCCTATGAGCCTGTGGGGCCATTGTTATTCAAACTGCCATACTGTGCATGCTGCTCTGTGTGCTAATTTATCTGTGTGACTGAACCAAAGAACAGATGCTATTGTGCACTAACCTTCACAGAGGTCTTTAGTCTTCCCGCTTTGAGGTCAGGCCTGACTGTGAATGGTTAAACAAGCACAGAGGAGGGCATTGTAACTTCCCCCGAACTGACGTGACTCCCAGGGAGAAGAGGCGAGATTCAGAGCTGTGCTCATTCATGGCTGTCATGTCTGACCAGTTCTGCTCAAGAGAGGAAATGGCGCTGCGTCACTGTTATTGCTTCTGAGACCTGCAGGTTGCTCACTTGGTGTTCATCCTTGGTCTACTCTCCTCTGTCTTTAGAAGCCCCAGTCAGCACACACTTGCATCAGATACGGAGAGGCAAAAGCAAGCCCCTGTCAGTCTGCACGTTTATGTGGCGAGTTTACAAGAGCAAATGCACAAATGCAAGTGTGAGTGGCGCTACCTGCTCTTCGCACACCTCTCTATAGTGAGTGGAAATTCTAGAAGACTCTCACCAGTAGAGTTAAAATTCTTTTTCCTTCCTTCCTTCCTTCCTTCCTTCCTTCCTTCCTTCCTTCCTTCCTTCCTTCCTTCCTTCCTTCCTTCCTTCCTTCCTTCCTTCTTTTCTTTCCGTAAACTGCTCTTTCCTGTCTTTAGTTTTTCCTGTGTATGTATGTGTGTGGTAGGTATGCCTGTATGTATACATATCAAGACCTGAGATCAATTTTCCTTGATTGCCCTTCTACTTAATTTTTTGAGGTAAAGTCACTCAAACCCAGAACTCACTGGTTTGGTTCCTCTTGCGACCTTCCATGCTCTAAGGTTTCCCCTCTCCACCTCCGATGCTAGAATTATAGGTGGGTTGGTCACTGTGACCTCCTGGCATTTACTCAGCTTCTGGGGATCCAAACAAGGGTCCTCTTGCTTGCGTGGTAAGAGCTTTTAGCTGTGGAGTCGTCTCTCTGGGCAGTCGTGTATTTCACTCTCTTGTTTTTGAATCTTTTGTTCCGTGTTTCGCTTAGTGTTTTTCTTCAGTGTTCTACCTGGTTATAAAACGCGAACTCTGACCCAGTCTTCCCTGCAGTTTCCTTCCGTCTCGACGATGTGTAGCCTAGCAATTGGTGAGCTGCTGGTTTGAACAGGAGAGGCATTTGGTGAAAGTTTACCTTGACCCCGTTGGCCATTGTGGGGAGGAAAGTGAACGTGATGCTGCAGAAATGTGAAGGCTTTTGTTTGGAATACATCTCGGGGCAGCTGGAACAATGACCAGTGCCTGGGACCCTAAGCCCTGGGCCCCCACTGACCTAGCACACCTGACTCCGGCAGCAGCCCTGGCCCCAGGTGAGCCGGGTGGACACTGTGAGACTCAGTCCTGCAATCTGGGATATTGTTTAAATACCGTAAAAAAGCCGCTGTCATTTACTCCTCCTGTGTACCAGAGAGAAAAACGGTGTGGTAATCCTGGCCTAGCAGGTGGCATGACTTTCATATCAGTAGAAAATGAAATTGTGTGGCTGGTTTTTTTTTTTTTTTTTTTTTTGCCTCCCCCCCTTTTCTGTTCACTCTTTTTAATCTTTAAATAAGACGATTGGTAGCCTGTTGGCAAGAAAATGGGCCCTGAATTTTTATTCAAACTTATACAAGGATGATAGTTGGAATTTTTGGCAGGAGGCACGCCGTTGCTTTTCAGAAAGTGCCGTCTAGGGAAGCTTTTCCCGCATTACCTGCTGGGCCTGGGCGCTTTTATGTTGTTGTTGTGACAGGTAGATTTATAAGGCTTGAAATTTGTACAAATCAGTTGTCATTCAGTGCGAGCTGTCAATGTGTCAAGCTGTCAGCCTGCTGCGAGGGGACGCCTGAGGGGCAACCATGGAGAAAGGAAATGAGTTCAAACAGACCTGAAACGGAGCTCAGTTCTTGGGCTTGCTGCCCCCGTAGAGCCCGCATTGATTTTTCTTGGTGTTGAGCCACAGCAAACCTTAAATGACACGTTGTTAGCAATCTCGAGTTGCTGTTTATTGTCTCCTAAATGGCAGCCAATCATGCAGAAGAGAATACGGTGTGCATTTTCCACTCGTGCATGTTTAGCAGCATCCTGTTCATGTCACTTTTCTGGCCTGGCTGGTTTCAACCCAGGGACCCGCTGCTTCGCTGATGAGGCCAACTTCTGGAGCGTTTTGCAGACGCAGCGTGAGAGGGAGTTGTGCTGGTCTCTCCCTGGGCTGCGGAGCACTAGTAAACGCGGTATTAAAGGTGCAGAGTTGACACCGCTGTTTACCTACAAAAGAGAGCTGTGTCCCTAGCCTGGCTTTAGCATCCTTTTAAGAGCTAAGGCCCCTGCAACAGACGGGGCTTTCCGGTACAGTTCTGGATGACGTCGTCTGTTTTCTGAGTAACACTAGCCATGATATTGAACTTAAATTGATTATCAAAGGAACAATAAAAATATATCTTTGAGACACTTTTGAGCACAGGCTGGCTTTGAGCTCACCCATTATCTGAGGCTGACGATGAACCCTTGATGCTCCTGCCTCTACTTCCTAAGCTTTGGGATAATAGCTGTGCAACCTTGTACCCAGTTTATAATGTACAATGGGGTACACCCAGGTCTTAGTGCATACTAGGCTAGCATTGTACCAGTGGCTATGTCCTCAGGTCAGAAAAAAAAAAAAACTAACTTGGAAAAAGCATTATGCTTGGTTGCTGTTTAAAATCAGCCAATGAGTTCCCCCCTTTGTCTAAAAGCCTCGTCATCCTCGGGTGTCTATTAAATATTTGGTGTGGTTTGTGCTTTCCTGTCTAGTGCCTAGCCCCTGGGAGGTTTCCAGTATAACTCTCACCACCCTCCTCCTGCCTTTCTTAAATTTACCCAGTATGTGAAGAAATTCAAATTTTGTATTAAGACGTTGTCAGAGAGAAAAAAACCTCTTATTTCTGAAAGATAGAATCATAGGCATGGAGGGCCCCACTTTCTCAGTGTGTGGCAATTAGCAAAGAGAACTGGATTTTGTAAGCCAGTGTAAGCCTGTTCACCTCTGGACAGTGTTCTGGCTTGAATCAGTTGGAATGATCTGTTCCTGTCTTATTCAGACCCTGTCCGTCAGGTGTAACAGAGGAGAGGCAGTGGGCATAGGGTACACAGAGAGGAGAGGTGGCTAGAGAGGGAAGCCTCAAAGGTGACATTTAAGAAACATTCTGCACCAAGGAGTAAAATATATATATATATTAATCAAAGATTTCCATCTAGCCATTACTGGTTGGCGTGCATGGCCTCTGAGCTGCAAAGTCTGCCGAGTCTCCTGGTGCTGTAGAGTTTGTCTTGTGAAAGTGCAGCTGTCCAAAACATGACAGCTACAGCATTAGCAGGGCCATTAAGAGGTGTAGAACATTTCCAGGGAAATGATTTGAAAAATGACAATGCTGGCTCCTGTGTGATATTAATTATACCCTGTACCCGTGGCAAATAAGCTAAAATAGTTGACAAGAAAGACAAAGTGAGGTGTCCTGGTTCTGACCGTCACTCTTGCCACACGGTCACCAGCCTGCTAGAGCTCGATGGGCTGAAGGTAATTGTAAAGTCCAGAGGACGAGCCCAGGGCCTTCTGCCTCAGGGTGGGCATGGCTTATGAGAGCCAAGACATGAGTGGGGATAGTCACAGAGGGCCAAGGGCGGACCTGTGATCTAATGCTCCTAGAACATTCTGTGGTAGGGGGAGTTTGGGATTTCTATACTGCCCAGTGTGGCAGTCACCAGCCCCAGGCAGTCACTTGAGAGCCAGAGCCTCTGGGACTGAGGAAGAGAGTTTTAAATTTTATTTAACTTAATTAAGATGTGAACAGTCACGGAGATCTACCAAACTAAGCAATGCAGGAACTTAGAGAGTGGCTTCTCTGTGAGGCTGGGTCTGGGAGAGGATATGGTTATGAGTGGTGATCAGAATCACGCAAGGCTTTCTCATCTCTGCTTGGTTTCCTGTCGTATGAGCCCAGTTTACAGGGGGAAACTGAAGCACATGACTGTCGTATGGACCAGATATGATAAGGTCACAGAACAAGGGAGGCCATAAGTTTGCTATTGCCGATTTCACGATACCCCTTCCATGGGCACCGCACCCTGTCCATGGCCCCGGATGTTGCTCTTCTTTTCAGGTTTTCTGGAGTCTGGGCTATTGACCCGCTCGGCCTCAGGCTCTAGCATCTTCTTCCATAGCACCCCTCATTTTAACATTCAACACTCCATGTGAGGGGTGTGCCAGCTCTGAAACTACTCGAAGCGTATCCCCACTTCCCTTGGTCAGAACTTTCTGGAAAGCCATCAGCCAGTTGGTCCTCTCCTGGAGAATACCCTCCCTTAAACCTGCCCGCTCTGTACTTTTGAATCACGCTTTGACCTTTAGGCCAGATACATCCTCCTTGCTCTCCTTACGCTGCTGAATGACCCTGTGTAAACAAGCCCTGGGAGCTCCTGACAGTGAGAGATGGGCTGCTAGCTTTTGTGGAAGGGAAAATAGACCTGGGAAGGAGGAGGTCACCAGCAGGTCAAAGCTCCAGGAGGAAATGCTGGCGGGACTGCAGTTTCCACATCTGGAAGTGTGTCAGGGTGTAGTTGTGATACTTGGGATGTGTAGGTGTCTGTGTGCCAGGCATGCAGCCTTCTAGCTACTTTAATTGGAATCCTCTCAAACGGTGTATTAAATTAAAAAAAAAATCACTTATAAAAGACGTCCCAGTGAAGGTCAGTCCAAAGAACTGTTAAAATATGGCGTGCTGTTATTCACTAATCCCCCAAATGTGCAGAATGCGAGAAACAGCATTCAGTGTTAAATCTCCAAGTGCAAAGAAAATGTCTTGAAATTACAGTGTTTGGTAAATTAGAGACTTGCTTGCAGCTCTCCTCTTTCAGGGCTGAGGCCCAGCCGCCTCCACTCTTCCTTGTTTACCTTAAGACGCACTTTACTGCCTGTGGTGTCTCTGTTAACCTCCCGGAACCCTTGCGATTTCATTCATGTGATTTGTTATTGAATGACCTTTTGAAGATTTTACAAAACATGACCTTTTCTTGTCAAACATTCAAGGGTCCGTAAAGTGAAGCTGTCAGGGGGACTCTGCGTGTTTGCTAATTATAACTAATATGTTTTCCCACATCCTTGGAAATGCAAATCACTTATTTGTCCCATGAATGGCTGCTCTTTCTTGCCTGTTGGTTTGAGATGGCTGGGAGCCTCTCAAAAGGGCTCCTCTGGCCTGGGAATCCCTAGCCCTCTTCTTAGAGTCCTAGGCAAAGGGAATGCTGATTTTATTGTAAGTTAATTTGACCCCTTGGGAACGACTATCAAAGATGCTGCAGGGTGAGGTTGGGTGGGGTTGGACTGGGGGAAAAATAGAGTTCAGAACAATCCAATTCTTGAGAAAGTAACAGGATAATGGACAATCTTGGGAATGTTCTGTGCTGTTCTAATACTTAGCCCAGGGGAAAGAGGTTTTTTTTTTGGTAGGTGGAAACAAAGGCCCTGCAAGGCAATTTCTGTCCAGGACAATAGGATTACAAGGCAAGAAACAGGACGGCTGCCTTCCTTTCCTTGATTTTGATAGTTAAAAAATGGAATAATAACTCCATCCAGAGTGACAGGATCAAGTGTTAGCAGGAGCTGGGTTCTACTCAGTGTTTTCCCCTCATAAGCTCAGTTCCTACCTCAACACTATGATCTAGGTGTTACGATTATCATTGTCAATTTCCAAATGGCAAAACAGAGCTTCAGGAAAAGTAACTTGGACAGGATCTAATGGCAAAGTCAAGATTTGACCCACGGTTTTTCAGACAGATGTTAGACTGTCTCCTTGAAGGTATGAATTTTGACTAGACAAGAGCAACCTTTGAAACTTCCTTTTGCCTTCCTTTGAAACTTCCTTTCTGCATCAGAGAAATGTGAATCTTCTGAAACTGATAATCACCCAATCAAGCTATTGCCAGCTTTCCTAAACTCCAGATCAAATCAGAAGAGCTGAGTAGAGCTTCTCAGACACTTAGAAAATATGTCCAGTTGAATTTGTTATTAGTTGGAAATGACAGTGTCTAAGCACTCCAAATGCACACGGTTACTGTCACTGGTGATTTTAGGTAAAGCAGAGGGATTTTGATCTTGACTAACCAATGACTACTTGCCTCCAAGTCCCATTTGTTTAAAGGGAAAGGCTGGGCTAGTATATGGACAGAATAAGCCTATTTTCAGAGCTTGGAGAAATTCCATTTGAACTGTGTAAATTGCTGGAAGATATGTTTTGCTTTGGCTCCCTTGCACTCAAGGTAGGGTTGTGTCTTCAAGAGGTCGACCAGCCATGAAGTTACTGCATGTTGGACTGGCTCCGCAGGGGCTAATACAAGGCCTCCTTTATAAGATTCCAATGCTTGGCCCTGCTCCGTTGTTGATCCCCCCAGTCATTTGGAAAACTCTATTTATCTAGGTAGGGGGATTATTGGTCTTTTCTGGCTTCCAAGTATAACTCCTAGGAGATGTCTTTGAAATGACTTTCATGTGTTTTCCTTCCTCATTCTGTTGATGGACATAGATGCACAAGGTAATTTGTGTCTTTGGAACAATGGAAATTTTTTAAGCATTGGCTCATTGTTTGGAAAGGGTCATTACAACTTTACGTATTAAAAAAGTTCAGACTGAGGATAGAAAAATATATTTCACTTCTTTTATGAATCTGTCCTCAAGAGCCAAGCAATTTGTTATAAAAGAACATAAGAAATACTGAGAATGAGAAAAGTTATTCATTTTATAAAGCCTTGTCCCTCTTCATACTTCTCTTTCCCACTGCAGCCGTTCACTGCTCTGTAAATGACCCTCCGTGTGAGAGATGCCGTCTACCCTGCTATTGTAGATGTGTTGAAGATGCTTATGATGGATAGTTAAGTTTCAACTATACAGTAACCCAGCTTTCCACTAAAGAGGACCCTTATATCTTAGTGCCTAATAGCAAGGGTTTATATATATTTCAGGATCATGCCATTCTGTATATAGCCAGCCTGACCTCGGAGTTCTTTAAAAGTCACTATTTCGTAAGGTAGATTTCAAGTGAATAGAGAGATCACGAAAATTTCATTTTGGCAGCACCTCTTTTAAAGCAAGGCAAGTTTAGGTTTTTTTTTTTTTTTTTTTTTTTCACGATTAAAAACAGATTTTTAAATTGAATTCAGTCAGTGACAGCGGTGGTAGCCTGGCCACCTCTGCACTTCATCCGCGTCTTTATGTTAAGGAAAAGAAAAGAAAACTCTCCCAAATATTAAATTCACTTCCATCATATGAAATAATTTCAGGGAGCTGAAAAGTGATGGGTGTTGTGAGATTTATGAGAGATGAGACATCAGAACTTTGGGAGAGAATGAGTATATGAGTTTACCGATTCTTAACATTATAAAGGAAAATATTTGAGAACCTGGTAAAAATGAAGGATGCTTGCTTTAGAGAAATGCACATGAACATTTAAATTCACATTTGGTTTCAGAGATTTATGGATCCCACTTAGCATTATCCGTGCTACCCCAGCTTAGCCCCCTTATGTTAAAAGTCTTCCCAGGCATCCTTGACGAACTGGGCCTGACCAAGGAGGCAGTTCAGTCACCGGTGTGCTGACTGCGCAAGCATGAAGCCTTGAGTCTGGATCCAGAGCACCCATCCACAGGGCTGGGTACAGTGGCACAGGCCTGTTAAACCGCACGCTGGGGAGGTGGAAACAGGAGCTTTTCTAGGGCTGACTGGCCAACCAGCCTCGCTTTGTCAGTGAGATCCAGGCTCAGTGAGACACTGCCTCAAAAAACAAGGTGAGGTAACTGGGGAAGACACCTGACAGTGATGCCTAGACTACACACGCATGGACGCATGCACACATGGATGCATGGACACATGCATGCATGTACACCTCCCTAGCCACTAATTTTGGATTTTGAAGCAGCATAGTTTAATAGGAGAAAAACAATGAGATTAGTGTCGGGGATAGAGATTCTTGCCTTTCCCATGCAGCCCCACGATAAATAAAACATCTGACCTCTCTGATCTCCAGTGTATCACTTGGGTCATGATTTCCAAGTGTCACTTGAGCAATAACTTTGAGTGTTAACATTCAATCAACCATTCTGCTTTTGATTTTCCATTTGCATTTTATTTAGTGTGCATGCATACATGTGCATGAGTGAGTGTATGTTCAAGTGCACACGTGTGGCCGTCAGAGTTCACCCTTGAGTGTCTTTCTAGGGTACTAGCTTCCTTTTATTCTGTTCTCCTTTGTCTTTGACAGGACTGGCCTGTAACTCACCAGGCAGGCTATGCTGTTTGTCTAGGAAACCCCAGGGATCTGTGCCCTGCTCCGCTTCTTCATGCTGTCATTACAAACACGTGCTCCTCTGTTCAGGGTTGTGTTCCCCTCCATCACATAGGGCAAATGCTTTGGCGACTGAGCTCTCTCTCCCAGACTGCCATTTGGATTTTGTAAGATCAAGTTCAGTATACAGAAAGGTTTTATCTTTAATTTGGGGCTTTCAGAAAGTCAAGACGTAAGGGCTGAAGAAATGACTCGGTTGCTAAGAGGACCCCAGTTTGGTTCTCAGCACCCATAGGATAGCTCATGGTACAACACCCTCTTCTGTACTTTGAAGGTACTGCATACTTGTGGTATAATTAGATACACACACACACACACACACACACACACACACACACATATATATATATATATATAATGAAAAAATTAATACAGATTATCTGTTACAGTAGAAATACAAGATTCCTTGGGGATAAAATACAGTTAATGACAGTATCAATGTGGGGCCAGAACTACCTTCCGGCTCCATCAAGGCACAGGGGTTGACTTTATTTACAAGGCTCATGGCCGCCAGAGTCACCTCTGTCATCTCCAGGTATTCCCAGCTTCATAGACAGTTAGTGTGTGCTCCACAACCACGCTGAAGTTTCTCCTTGAGGGCAGCTGTGGAGAACTGAAGGGATGATGCTCAGAGGGAGAGCAGGTCCTCACAGAGGTTTGCAGTGTCTGGGGGGATAGTTTGTCGTGTCAGCCCAGGCTGAGATGACCAGGAAGCCGCTGCATGGTACATGAGTCTAGAGGCCATGAAGTGCAGAAGTCCAGGCCGGGGCAAGGAGATGCTTGAAGTTTAAAGCCCTTTTCTGAGTTTGGATTTCTGTCTTCTTCAAGGCCTTTCTCCCCGTGCTGTTGCTTCTGGTGGTTGAATTTTAGATGCTCTACTGACAAGCCCTGTTTAAATGGAGGAGCCATTGTTGTACCCTGTGACTTACAGCTGGCTCCAATTTAGAGGCAGTGTGTTCTCCGTCTGGATAGATTCTGCATTTTCCATGTTGGGCTCAGAAAGAGAGCAGAACCCAGTAAGTTTCTGCACTGTGGGATAGTTTAACTCCAACTCTAGCAGTGGGAAGACAAAGAGGCTAAGTACACCAAGAGGTCACTGCTGGGTCCTCCGGTCAGATCTGAAAACTAGAGCCAGGACCGTTGTCCTAAGGTGTCCTTTATAGCCCTTCTTGATAGGGCACAGATGTCAACACTGATGGGAACAAAGCCATGCCCAGTACCTTAGAGAGCAAGACACAGAGTCCACAGGAGGAAAAGCTGGGAAGGGAACCCCTATTTTTCTGGCTTGTGCTGTCAGGTCCTTTAGTACGGTGTGGCCGACTGATGGAGGAAGACGGAGTCATTATTGTGGGTCATTGACACTCTCCTTAGTGTTGTATCTTCCCAAAGAATGTCTGTCTTCTAGTGGTGAAATGAGAAGCATCCACTGTTGGAAGTGTCCTGTGTCAATCAAGCCCAGATGAGGCCAGTTAGGTGTGTGTGAATGTGTGTGTGATGTGTGTGTATGATGTATACAATGTGTGTGTGTGTATGTATTTGTGATGTGTGGGAAAAGGTTGATGTCTGATCCTTACCATGTGACTTTATTTCCTTTTCGCTGATACCAGAACACTGTCAAAATGAAGGTTTGTTGAAAATATCAAAACAAGAAAACAGAACGTTAACAATAACAGTTGTAGAAGAAGCAGCTGCTTTTGGAGCATGAGTTCTGTTTCTTACTGCTTCCCATCTAGCTAAGTGTGATGCTATGGCATTTGTTCACTTGCTCACTCATGTGCGTACACATTTCTTTTTCACACAGGGCGTCTCTGTCTCTCCCTCCCTCCCTCCCTCCCTCCCTCCCTCTCTCCCTCCCTCCCTCCCTCCCTCCCTCCCTCCCTCCCTCCCTCCCTCCCTCCCTCCCGAAGTCCTTGGTTTTTCACTGTCCCTTTGATTTAAAATGTTCTGGGGCTGAAGATCTTTAGGGGAGGAGGTGATTTCTTGGCAGGAAGCCTGCAACTCCCAAAGCTACAACAGCCTTCCCTTCATTCCTTTCTTCTCCTTCCTTTCTGTTTACCTTTGGCTTCAGCAAGTCAGTTGGTATTTCTCTTTGAACTGTGAAAATTCAGTATTTGCCATGAGCAAGCATGAGGGTAGAGAGCGAGGTTACAAACAGACTTGAAGACATGTTTGTATCTGTGTCTCTATTTCTCAGGGCCAAGGGACACTGTGACCATCCATTACATGTTCACCGTGCTAGCAACCTCTGGTCATCCCTCCAGATGGGGGAAGAGGTAATACTATAATCCCGAACAGCAAAAAGTTCCAAGCTTCCCTGATTTGATTTGGCAGAGAATGACAATAAAATCCCATGAATTCAACTCAATTAGGAAAGAGGCCAGTTTGGATTAGTGAAGCTCAAATTATATTTTATGGAAAATTGATTTTGTAGCCTCCAAATTTATACGGTCATTTGAGTTAGATATCAAAGTCTACAATGGGAAATTTGTGGCACAGTTTTAATGACTGGGTAAAAATATTTGGCATTGTGTCATGTAGTTTGACAGAAATGGTTATTTCCAAAGTGATTAGGACATTTTTGCAATTCTTATAATCTTCAGCTATCTCTGTCAGTCTTTCCTGTGTTGTATAACGAACAAGACTTTTCTTGACAATAGCAAAGTAAGTGCCTGTTAAAATCTCAAACAATTTCTAGTCTGCCAGATTTGAATGAACAGGATTGGCTTGCATGATATTTTCTCACAGCAGATTTATTGTCTTAATTATGTATTGTTAAAGCTAGTATATATGATAATCATTTTATACACTATATTTATTTCTTCGGGTGTCCTTATATGCAACAATATATTTCTTTTGATGCGGGTGATAATTTTGTGATAGAGACCAATTTAACGGTCTATCCTTGCCTTTTCAGTTTAGGTTTTGAACAAATAATCTTATATCTGCAAACCTTCTCTTTTTCTGCACCGAATGGTCTGTAAACCGGTACTAACATGTTACAGATGAGCAGCACTTGCAGTGTTAAGGAGAACCTGCCCTGACAAGGCTCAGAAGCAATGGCATTGCTTCCTCCACCATGCGAGGGTAGGCACAGTGTCTAATCCTAGTCTGTTGACCACGGGAGGGTAGGCACAGTGTTTAATCCCAGTCTGTTGACCATGCGAGGGTAGGCATAGTGTCTAATCCTAGTCTGTTGACCACGGGAGGGTAGGCACAGTGTCTAATCCTAGTCTGTTGACCACGGGAGGGTAGGCACATTGTCTAATCCTAGTCTGTTGGCCACCCGTGTCAGAATCACCCAAGAAACGCTACACATTCTTTTTTGTATTTATTTATTTATTTGTTTGTTTGTTTACATCCCAACTATAGTTTCTCCACCCTCTTTTCCTCCTAGTCCATCCCCCCATCCACTCTTCCTCCTCCATTTCTCTTCAGAAAAAGGTAGGCCTCCCATGGATATCAATCAGGCATAGCATATCAGATTGCAGTGGGACTAGGTTCTTCCTCTTCTATTAAAGCAAGAGGAGGCAACCCAGTAGAAAAAAAAGTCCCAAAAGCAGGAACCAGAGTCAGAGACAGCTCCTGCTTCTACTGTTAGGAGCCCCACAAGAAGACTAAGCTACACAACTGTAACCTATATGCAGAGGGCCTAGTTTAGTCCCATGTATTCTCCCTGCTTTGTGGTTCAATCTCTGTGTGCCCCTAGGAGCCCAGGTTAGTTGATCCTGTGGGTTTTCTTGTGGTGTTCTTGACCCCTCTGGCTCCTACAATCCTTCCTCTCTCTCTTCAGCAGGATTTCTCCAAGCTCTGCCTACTGTTTGGCTGTGGGTCTCTGCATCTGTCTCCATCAGTAGCAGGGTGAAATGTATGAGTATAGCAGAATATTACTAGGAATTGTTTCAGTGACTTTTTTCCCAGTTGTATTGGTTCTATCCCAGGTCTCTGGGCTGTCCCAGCTCTGGGTCCTGGCCCTCCAGCCAGCGTCAGGGGCGGGCTTCCTCTCATGATATGGGTCTCAAGCTGGACCAGTCATTGGTTGGTCACTCTCATAATTTTAATGCCACCTTTACCCCAGCACTTCTTTTAGGTAGGCTGAAGGTTTTGTGGCCGGGTTGATGTCCCATTACCTCCATTGGAAGTCTTGTCTGATTACAGGAGATGGCCTGTTAAAGCTGTGTGTCCCCCATTGTTAGCAGTCTTAGCTAGGATCACCCTCAAAAATTCCTGAGAGTTTACATTGTTCTAGGCTTCTAGCTTTTCCCAGAGGTGCTTCCCCAATTCCAGTTGTCTCTTCTGGTACTCTCTCCTCCATCCTTCCTCACCTGATTTTCTCCTGTTCCCATATCTACCCCCCATCCAGACTCCTCCCCCTTTCAGGTTCTTAAGTTAGTAGATAACTGAGTGGGTTTTGGAAGATACTAGAAAAGTCTAGCTTTAACCTCTTACCTGGTTGCTTTTCTGGTGGGTGACCCAACTGAGAAGCAGTTGACTCAGGAGTCTTTAAGAGCTCAGTGGCCATGTGTTGGCCAGTGTGAATATTACCGCCATGAACTTGGGAGTGCAACAATCTCTAGAAGATACCAATTTCATTTCCTTTGGATGTAAAACTAGATAGCCAAGCTATGGAAGCAATGTAAGTAACCATTGATAGGTGATAGATAAGAAAGAAATGGCACTTTGTGAATACAAGAGGAGATATTATATAGACTTAAAAAAGAAAGGCAGTTTTCATTTGTAACAGCATGGTAGAGTTTGGAGAATATTATATTAGGTCAAATAAGCCAGACACAGAGTATCCTATGACCTCACTTATATGCAGAGTCTAAAATAGTTAAGTATTCAGAACCAAATAGCAAAATGGTGATGAGCTATGCAAGATTAGTGGGGTGGGGGATGAACAGTGCACAAGGTTTCAGACGTAGGATGAGTAAGATCCAGGGAGCTAATGTGCTTAGTACGTTATGGTTTTCATAGTTCATATATGCTTGAAATTTACTATGAGTTAGATATTAAGTATTTTGCCTTATGCAAAAATGACAACTGTGTAAAAAGAAGATATTGGCTTGGTTGTGACAATCAGTTCACTATGTATATATGTGTTAAATCTTTTAATTTTACACACACATATATATACATACACACACTCACACACATGTATTTTATTTAAAAATAGAAAAAACAGACAAGAAATATGGCTCAACTGGTAGAGTGCTTGTCACACAAGCATGACGACCTGGGTTGTATTGCCAGCATCCATGTAGGAAGCTGGGAATGGCATTGCTCACCTGTGTTCCTAGTGCTGGGGAGATTGGAGCATTTGCTGGCCAGCTATTCTAGTCAATTTGCTGCTCCAGCTTCAGAGAAAGACTCTGTCCCCAAAAATACGGTGGAGAAGTGATTAAGGAAAACAGCTGATATTGACCTCTGACCTCCACAAACATATATACACACACATGCATGCACACTTGCATAATCACAGTAGAAAAAGTGATCTAGCAATGATGAGGGACTTCCTGGGATTGGCCCAACTTTGCCTGATAGAGGTAGAATTAAGCTCACAATTTATTTGTCTGTCTGTCTGTCTGTCTGTCTTACTTTGGCAAGCTTACTCTTTAGACTTTATTATCACACAGCGCCTACAGTGGTTCTGGTAAAAGCAGCAAAAATCCTCTTTTCTCCGGGTGCATGCAAGTCCCTGTCAGACTTGAGTTTGAAGAATTAGCTGAAGGATGAAATTTTGCCTCCATCTGTCTCCTTGGCCACTAGATTGTGAAAAACCTGAACCACTGTATAAGTTGGTCTTAGGAGTTGGGTCTCGAGGGAAACTTTTTGCTGCCCTAGAACCTCTGGCGGATAGCCTCCCCATTTGCATTCTTTGAGTCCCCTTTGACAGTTCTGTAATTCTGGCTACAATCTGGGGTTCAAGCTGATGACTTCTCCGAATGGGCTTCCCATGAATAGCACACATTCTTCCTCAGAACCATTTGGTGGGAGCTAAGCACAAATGACTTGGTGTGCTTTATTTCCTGTGGAGAGACTTGTACTAAAATCAAGAGGAAAATGTGTAGAAAAATGGATGCTTTACGTATGCGATGCCTTTGAGAACCCATTGAAATATTTAGCAAACTGAACATACAGCCGGCTTGAATGTGCTCTGAACCATGCTGGGCCTTTCCACCCAGCTCTTTAATAAGCCAGAGGCTGAATTGAGAGCAATCTAGGCAATAATGAATATTCTTGTAAATCTCTCTGGTTGAAAGACTCTAAAAATATGGCCAAGGTCCAAGTGGTACCTATTTCCTCTTAATTCTGCTATAATACTTGAGTGATCTTTTATAAGACATTAAACTTTAATTGATGCCATTTTACTAAGCAGCCTTTAAAAGCAGCGATGGCAGTAATTGAGCTGATTAAGGTGACTTCTAATTGTTTGTTATGTATGATGTGAAAAGAGGTTTTTTTTCTCTCACACGATTATTTTTGTTCTGCTTTCCAAAGATCTTATTTACCTACTTATGTGCATGTGTTTGTGTGCATGTGTTTGTGTGCATGTGTTTGTGCATGTGTTTGCATGTGTGTTTGCGTGTGTGTGTGGTGAGTATAGAAAGGTAATTACATGGATGAACTTAGATAAAAATGTTTTTTTCTTTACCTTTTCAGTATGAAATTATTCTAGAAAATATTGATGCATAATATGGGGGGGGGGAACCTGTACTTTTTTTCAGATGTCAGAACGGAACTGGGGAAATCATCCAGTGGAGGCAATTTTCAGAGTGTAACTTTGATGGAGCCTTATCCAGCCTTCCAACTTTTCTTTTGTTCTGTTTGATTCCTGCTTTCTGGTTCTCTGAGCTCTGTTCCCCAAGTATGTGTCTTCGAGGCTGCCTTTCTTCCTTTATCCTTCCTTGTTACGTTCCTGGGCCAGGCTGTCTTGACCCAAAACAATGAAACGTGGTGGGGAAAACCAGATTTGAAGAGTTGATCACTTTTGCTAGGGCAGTTCTCTGTGGCTCTGGTTCACCCAGGGTGCAGAGAGTACCACCTAGCTTCCTACTTGTCCTCTTCCGGGGTCCCTCACTCTCTCTCCAGAGCTCAGCCATTAGTTCTGCTGCCTTTGGAGTTTTAGAAAGTTGGATGCTTCTCTGCTATAAAAAAAAAATAACACACATATCAGACTTACAGATAGCTACCAGCCAAGACGAGAGACATGGGGGATTGGGGGGCAGGGAATCAGGTGATGTGTTGGGGATACAGACCAGTTTACGACTGGTGTCTTATGAAGGAGTGGGTTCAGGAGAATGATGCTGTGTGGCGGACTGGTTGAATTCTAAATATTTCTGGATTAGACTACCTAAATCTCTCTCCTAGTCCGCGCATCACCTTCTCTTTCATCCCTTGGGGCAGCTGTCCCATTTTCTGGGTGAAGAAAAAACGAGAGGCTTTCTCTGCACCCTTAAGTGTGATTGCTGAGGCTATGGTGTTTGCAGAGCTCTTCAGGTCTCTCCTTGTTTTTCATAAAAACAAGATTTCTTATGCAAAATGGGTCACTCGAAGGCTCGGAACAATTTCTCCCTTGCAGCCGCTGGTGCCTCACGCAGGGGCAATGTTAGCAAGCCACTGACATATGGATGTGATCTCTGTTACTTTGACCAGATTTGGTTTCCTCAGAGTGCGTGAGAAGGGAAGATAAATTTTGTCCTAGGAATACTATAGCGACTCATAAATAAATGGTTACCCTTTGGTGCTTGCAGTTTTCATTAAAGCCGCCTGAGCTTTGTTATTGACACCATAGGTTGCCTATTCAGGGAAATGCAGTAAAATTTATCAGTGTGCTTTCCACACCTAATAAATCATCCAAACAGGGAACCATATGGCAGATAAGACCTTGAAAATGTGGCTTCAGCATGTGAGGAGTCAAGTCGCTGAAATCTTGAATGATTACAACCTGTGCATTTTCCCCAGAATATCTTAGAGTTATTTTACATGCCATTTTCTTGTTCACCCTATCACCTCTTTGTCTCTCTCTCTCTCTCTCTCTCTCTCTCTCTCTCTCTCTCTCTCTCTCTCTCCTTCTTCCCTCCCTCCCTCCTTTATCGTCTGTCTTCGAGCAGCACCTTTCTCAGGCTCTTCCTTCTCATCCTTTGTCTTTTGGGGAGGGGGCTACTGTGATTTCAACTTTAAAATCAGCGTCCAGAGATGTTTTTATAATGCCTGGCTGGTAGGATGAAGAGGAGCAGGAGGAGCAGAGACTGACGGGAAGGGATGATGTATGTGGCTGCTGTGTCCCCGCTCTCCTCCAGCCCATTGTCATTAATCACGGCCATTAGTTTTTTTCAGAGCTGCCTTGTCTGTGCAGTGCCTCAGAAAAGCCATTGTTTTCCCATGCCACAGTGGCGGTGGGGTGGGGTGGGAGTGGGGGGAAGAAACCCCCGGATTTTTTTCTCCTCCTTCATTCTGAAGTCCAGAATCTGCCTCTTTCTCCTCCACTGTCCCCTCCCATGTTCTGCTTCTTTTTCTCTCGTTCTCAGGGGTGGAGGGAACTGAACTTTGCGTTTTTGGTCATGTGTTGTACATTTTTCTGACGACACAGCATGGGGGACACCATGGGGAGGAAGTCGCTGAATGAGGGCTGGATTCACAGCACTGCCGAGCACATAAGGAGGTGCTGTGGATATGCGTGCTGTTTTCATGGTCATTCTCTTCAGGAATCATGAGCTGATAGTAACCCAAGGATGCCAAGGAAGCCAGAAAGCTAGGAGGAAGTGTCCCTGGTAGAGTGAGTGTGGTTGGCAGCTGAGGAAGAACAGGCCGCTGGCTTTCTGGAGAGATCTGGTTGAGTGCCTAAGGAGGCTTGACCCTGTCTTGGGGTTCTCTGAAGCTGAGCTCAGGGGCAGCTGCCAGTCAGCCAGGTCCTGGGAATGGGAATCCTGTTTGCTGATGAAGAGTGACCCTGTGCATTCTTTTTCCTGCACTAACTAAAGACTTGGGCTCCAAGGAAGAGATCCTAACGAACTTGATGTGTCCCTGCTTTCACTGTCATACATCAATGAGTGATACCCATGAGACCTGACTGCCCAAGATGCTAAGGTCATAAGAAACAGTGCTATGTGAAACTCAAGAGCCAACTTCAAGCACAGGGCATATAAATTATGGCATCATTTTGTGAAATTTGCTATGAAAACAGCAACAACAAAAATGTTTCTGAAAGGTGAAGAATTAACAAAAAGTCCCAGAAAGTTTTATTTGAAAAGAAAGAAAAATATTGTTTGTTCTCACATAGGAGCACAGTTGTTGGAATCGGGGAGCCTGCATATTGTCAAGTATACATAACTTATTTTAGTGGATACAATGGCTAAACATGGTAGTGTGTGTGCCTGTAGTAGTCCTAGAACTTTGAAGACAGAGGCAGGAGGATCAGGGGTTTAAAGTTATCCTTAGCTCCAGAAGGGGTGTGAGGCTAGGCTGGGCTACATGAGACCCTGTCTCAGTCCCCACTCCCCTACCCCCCCAAAAAGGAAAAACGTGTGTGATTTGCTAGTCAGATATTAATCAAATGTTTATTATATAAAAAGCAGTATGAATGGCAGACTCTGGAGACTCGTGAGATGAGAGAGATATTTTTAGGGACCATGTAACCTTATTCAAATTATTCTTCCTCTTAGAGCTATAGTTTTTCCTTCTCTTAAATGAGATAGTTGGCTCTAGGCCCTGTTTCCCAAAATTCTGGTTTATAGTTGGTAAAAGAAACATGACTTTAGGTGGTAACACAGACTGGATTTAAAAAATTTTAGTAACTGGGCTGGGTGGTGGTTCATACCTTTAAATACCAGCATTTAGGAGGCAGAGACTGGTAGTTATTTGTGAGTTTGAGATCAGCCTGGTCTACAGAGTGAGTTCCAGGACAAAGCTAAATGGTGAAACCCTGTCTTGAAGAAGCAACATAAAGTAAAATATGATTTTAGTAACTCTGTTTATATTTAAAGTTGACTTTGGGTTCTTCAGAAACACTGGCTGCTTATTTATGATTATCTTAAATTTTCATATTTTAATTTTCATATTAATAGGAAAAGTATGTCAAGTAAAGGAAAATATCAGTTGTCTAATAATCTAGCCAATAGTGCAGAGACTCAGTACAAATCACTGTATGGTACCCAGATGAGCAAAGTTGTTAATTTCTAGGCCACATGTGTAAGGTTATGAGCTAAGTGTGTGTGTTAAGCTTCAGCTATACATAAGTTTCCCCTGGAATTCTTGACATATGCACAATCATATTTACCATGTTTAACTTTTTTTCTGATTTACAGAGAAAAAATAATTTTCACATACTTTGTGTATGAATGACCCTGGGTTTTGCTTTCCTGTGATCTTTGTGAACTCATGTGTGCTTGCATTTATACATGTATGTAAATGTGTAGCCTGACAGTGGTTTCCTAGGATTCTGCAGACACGTCACATTTGGTTCCTTTGAAGAGAATGGCAGAGTGCACCCCAACGCACCCTCTTCTGCATGGTAGTTGAAATTCCTGTGTTCCTTTTTGGAATTTGGATGAATTCCAACTTGGAAAAAATGTCCGAGTCACCTGGAGAACATTTCAGAAATAAGCCTTCTCACATCCTCTTGACCGAGTGATCAAACTGTGTGAGAACCTGCCTGGGATAATGTAGGCTGGCTTCAGTGTTTGGGACCCACAGAGCTAAGGCGTTGTCTCTTGGAAGAACACACCACGGCTCCAGCAATCCTCTGACTCCCAGCTTGGATTACCTGTGGTCTCCCAGGAAGATGTTGCCCCATGGATGAGATGGCATAGTCTGGAGTGGAAGACCTAGGAGGTCCAGGCAGTAGCTGAAAGGCATGCAGGAGGCCAAGAACCTCCAAGTTCCTCTAAATATCAGGAGTAGCCTGTTTCACTTAGCAAATGGGTTCCTCTGGCCCAGATCTCTCTCCGGGGGATACTTCGGCCAGATTAGTGGGTTTCAGGGTACAGTTAGTACCTGATGATGTAATTTGTGTTCTCCTACTTCTCTGCTTCTACTATGCACATCTTTTACTTAGGATTCTTCTTTTCAGGTCCCAACTGACTTATGGAAGCAAGTTTCGCTTCTTAGCTTGCCCTCACTGCTGCCCACTTTCCTTTCTCTGTGGACTTCTTCCCCGCTGCTCCTCTGTCTAGACCCTCTGTTTCCACCAAACCAGTTGTATCACTTTACAGGCTCTGGTGTTGCCCATCATTTCCGACCCTACCCCACCTCTCTCCGTCTCTGTATAGAGCCCCTTCTCTCTGTCATACAGGGTTGTTGGGGTCAGGCTGCATTTGCAGTTCCTCCACAAAGTCTCACACCATCGCCTGCTTGCTCCTTGGGATGGAGGAGGTGGCAGGAGACTTTACTACTAAAGACTGAGTGTGACTAGGGGCAAATCAGCCCCCATGGCCTGAAGGCAGGAACATGGAGAATAAGTATCTTTTCCCTCTTCTGGGAAGTCCGGTAAGATGATGAATGGAGAGGAGCTTCGTAAATAGCAGCACACTGTACTCATCTAAGGGCCGCGCTTGGGGAATTAATCATAGACTGACTCATGACCGCTCTTGCATTGCTGTCTTCTAATGTAATTCACCTGCTGTATTGTTGTTTCACATTTCCTGCATCTGTCCTGACTCTGAAGTTGCCATTTTCTTCCATTTGTAACTAATTACCAACTTACGAAGATGCTTGTCATTGCAAAATAACATCGTGAAAAAGACCAAAACATTGGATCTACTCTTTCCAACTCTCTCTTTCCCCTCCTCCCTCTGCTAACTGCCCATCTTAATGTTGTCATCTTAACCAGATTGACATCTTTACATGGAATAATAGTCCTTAGGATCCACTGGATACTCTGAAGAGGAGGGTACTGCAGGTATTAGGAAAACTTTCCCATTGATGCCCATAGTTTATCCACACACAAATAGCTTTGCTGGGTTTGGAGTACACACTGCTGCCTCCATCAAGGCCAACGGCTGTTGTTCACTGCTGTGTTAAAGGCTGCATGCTCAGGTTTGGGGTGTGTGTGCATGAACAGAGCATCAAATGTTTTTCTGTTCTTGAGAGGAGATGGAAAGAAATAGAATAATTTAAGTGTTTCTATCTCATCCCTTATTTCGATCTCACTTTTGGTGATTTCCTTTTCTTTAAACCAATTGTTTGTGTCTTCTGAAGGGACCCTGCATCCTGGACTGCCGTCACCCAGTCATTCTTTGAGGTCTGAGAAGAGGGAGTTATCATTGACTTGAGTTAGGTAGCTTGTGGTTCGTAGCTGGCCTCTATAAGCCTGACTGCCGGAGGGCCCTGCACACATGCTTAGCTGGAGTCTTGGTGTCTTTATCTGAAACTAAGTAGCACAGGCTCAAGGGACAGCGCAGTGAACATTTTTTTTTCATGATTTTCCTTTTCCTCTCTTCAATTTTGTTTTACTGTAATCTCCTTAGCTCATTATTTGTGCATTCTTGTGTATTATACCCCTGGGCACAAACTCTGGTCCTATTGCAGTGTGAGCTCCTGAGCTGGCATTCGAGTGTGTAAAGATTGTGTATGCCTCTGGTCTGTTTCCCGGAACAAGAATTGCCACTTTCACAGATGTGGCTGAGTCATGTCTCCACCAGGGAGGCTTGTTACCTTTTAACTCTCCCCAAGTCTGGGTTATCATGTTAGAGAAAGAAAACTCTGCATGAGGTAGAGCTGTCCCAGGGCAAATGTGAAACTCAGGACCACACCTGCAAACGTTTTCCCTCTTGACTCGGGCATAGGCAGGATGCTGCACCTAGAGCCACCACTTCTGAAGACCTAAGCTGTGAATGTGGGTTGAAACCCTTGCTTACTCTTCTGCTGTAAGGGTAAACCTGGATTTGCATCCGTAGCAGGAGTGCAGCCTGCTATGCTCTCCCGTGCCCCTGACTATGAGTCTGGTTGTGCAGACAATTAGCCCTTACGACATGTAGCCTGTCTGCTATCGTTCTGAAGGGGAACATTGGTCTCTGTGGGTATCCTTACTCACAGACAGTGCTTTCCACTCCTGTCTCCACAGTGAGCACCATCTTCAGCACTGAGGAAGTACTTGCAGATGCTTCTGTTAAAAGGCAGTCAGGATGAGTGCCTTGTCCTCCTACCTCTGTTCTCCCAGCCAGGCATTGTCCCCTTTGCATTCCTGGTCAAGTGGGTCTGCCTCCTTGGTAATCACTGGGTATCTTACCAGAGAGCTGCCTATTCCTGATTCAAACAGATCTGTGTTGAAGGCACATACAACAGAGGGCTGGGCAAAACTGCGATGTTTTGGTGTCCTGGGCACAGAAGGCCACCAGACATTTCCTTGAGCTTTATAGACTCTCTGAGAACCTGTGAATGTGTCTTTGACTTTGCTAACAGTAGACCCAGGCAGAAACTCCTCCTCTGAGCTTTAGTGCTCTCTCTCTCTCCCCCCCTCTCTCTGTGTGTTGTAAACTAGGGTGGCCCTACAGGATTCATGGAAGGAGATAGCTTTGCTGTGCCTCTGAGTAGGAAGAAAGTGAAGGCGGAAATGGGAGAAGAAAGGGCCACTGTCCTCAAAGTGTAACATGAGCGGCCAGGCCTGCTTGTTTAACATGAACGGGGGCCTGCTTGTTGGGGTTTTTGTCCTGACTGGTCCCCCACAACTGTTTAGCTCCAAAGAAAATCACACATAGGTCTCCATAAATTATAAGCTGATTGGCCCATTAGCTCTATCCTCTCACTGGCTAACTCTCACATCTTGATTAACCCATTTTTTTCTGATCTATGTTAGCCATGTGGCTCAGTACCTTTTTCAGTGAAGCAGATCACATCCTGCTGCTTCAGTGGTCTGGGCAGGAGTGAGAGGAATCAACTTCCTCCTTCCCAGAATTCTCCTGTTCTCATTACATCATTTCTACTTCCTGTCTGGTTTTCCCACCTATATTTCCTGCCTGGCAATCAGCGCTTATTTATAACATGATGGAACAGACAATTCTGTTGCACCATAAAAGACAGGTTGAAGAGCCATTTTCTAGCATTGAGTTCTGATTCTCACCTGTCTTTGCCTTTCCCACCCACAGTTATTCCTTCCTAGTCACTTATTAAGTCACATAGTTGAAGGGTCATCACTTCTCTAAATTCATCAATCAAACAGTGACTTTTTAGGGTGGCAGTTACCTATGGTTCATGATAAATCTGTCTGCTTTTGTGTTAGGTAGCAGAAGAGTTGATTTTCTAAAAAGAAATGTATAAGTGCGTGTGTGTGTGTTCATGCATGCATATACACACACACTAGTTTATGAGAGAAGGGAGCTTGGCATTCTTAGGGGTATTTATTTTATTTGGGGTGATGGTATTAGGAAGAAAGAATGTGCTTCAAGAGTTGTTTATGAACTTGAGAAAGAAAGAATAATTTCAGACTTGGATAAAGACAAGAGAAATAGGAAATGATTGCTGTTTTACAGTGAATTAAGAACAATGGCAAAATATCAGACAGACCAGAGATACAAGGATCATGATAGATTGAGAACACGTGCTCAGAAAATAGTGCGTGTGCCCGATAGCCTCTCCCCAGCCCTTTGCCAGGCTCTCTGGCTACAGTCAGCGTCTGGGCCATTGTGTGGGTAGCCTTATCTTCGGTTTTTGCTTTCTGCAAAGTCATATGTTTTTAGCTGTGATTGCAGCTACCGCCAAGTGGCTCACCTTGTCTTGAGTAATGAGAATAAACAACCGGTCACCGTGCTGACCATTGAAACTAATAAAGATATATAGTGCCGGCTGGCTTAGGGAGCCACAGACGCATTCTTAAACTCCCTGTGACATTTATACCAAAGGAACATGCTTCCAAACTCACTCACTGCTTACCCATTCTGAGAAAGAACAAACTATCTGACTGATGGTTTGCTAAATTTAATATGCTTAGCAAGTAAAATTATTGCCTACTCTAATGCTGTGTAATTATTAAGATACACTGCTTTTAAAAATACCAAGTGAATAATATTGATTTAGTGAACTGCTATTTAGAAAAATGCCAGCAAAGGAGGAATATTTTATTTTAGCTGCCTTAAAGCTGTAATGGGTCTGGGCTGAGATACGCATGTGGAAATAAATTATGTACAAGGTAAACTATTTTGTTATACAGTACCCATAATATTAATTAAGCCGTAATTTTACCAACAATGCTTTAATTTAACAAATAAACAGGAATCATCTGTACCATTCTTTCAAATATATAACTTTGGGGTGGTAATAAAACACACAGAAGCACCTGCAGTTAATTGTAGAGCAAACAGTAGACTAACAACTGTAAAGGGTAATTGTAATTTATAATTTATTTATTTGACTTATGCTGGATATAATTACCGTTATAATGCGTTATTATTTCCAGTCCGGCATTAGATATATCTGATTCCAGTTTACTCAGGCAGCCTGGTGGAACTCTCTGCTTGGGTCCCTTCAAAGTATACGGTCTTCCCTCCCTTTTCAGTAAGGGGCGCTTGTAAAATAGAGAAGAATGGATGGGCCAGTGTCAACAGTAATCCTTGTCTAAATCTCCAAGAATATTTCCATTCCATTAAAGCCAAGAATTTGTCCTGCTCTCTCGGTCTTTTAGCTGAGAGCACATGGAGTGGCAGGGCCAGGGTCTGTGCATGGCCCCCGCCATGGGTGAGTGGGCAGTGCTGGTGCCTCCTAGGCAGGGCAGCAAGGAGACTAGAGGGTTAGTGGTTCCAGCTCTGCTCTTCTGGTTCTGAGAGTTGTGAGTATTTATTATGGTGCTTTGGGGCTTTGTTGTTGTTATTGTCGAGGGCAGCCTGGAAGGAATAGCTCAAGGAGGAAAAATACCAGAGGTGGAAGAAACAGGCAATTACAGCGGGCCGTTTGTTTGTGGCTAACAGAATGCTGAAATGGCAGATTTGCAAATTTGTGAGAGAGGGAGACTTAGTGTTCATCTTTATCAGCCAAAGTGGTTTCTTGTTAGCTGAGCAGCAAGCTAGAAAGCCACCGATTTTGACAACATAATTTACATCTTTGTATAAAACTATTGCTGGCAGCTGAACTAATTTGTGCTGGATTAGGTTGTTTGTCTCTGCTGCTGACTAACCATGCAATCTATCAGAGGCCGCTTTCAAATATCACTTTTCAACTGTGCCCTTGAGAGGGGGAATTGATCGGGAATATACGGAGCAAAATTACTCCAATAACTTTATAGAAGAAACAATTACGGAATCATACAGATGTGAATAATTCTGAAAAGGAGAAACATTACAATGAATTTTGCCCCACTCCTATCTTTTACGCTTGCATGAAATTTACAAATAATATAATAATGTAGTATTGGCCCCATTTCTTCCTTCTTTCTGTACCTTGGACAGCAGTGGAATGAAAGGAAAGATTGGGAAAGTGGAAGAATAAAAGATTGTTGGAAGCCATCATTGAGAATTTCCGATATAGGCTTTTACAAATGTAGCTAAGGGTGTGTGTGTGTGTGTGTGTATACATACATACACACATATACACATATATGTATATGTATACATACCCTATATATAGTGTATGTATACCTTATATATTTATATGATATATATATATAATGTGTGTATATAATTTATATATATATATCTTGAACTATGTCAAATATGAGTTTTTATATAAGTTTTAAAGTAAAGCACCAAGATAGAAAGACACACCAATCAGGCAGATCTGTTTGTCTTAGCAACTTATGCGATAAACATGCACATAGATTTTGTTGTGCAATTCTACATTTGTATTAATAACTTTCATATGAGAAGAAGAAGGGGGCTTCTCTTCCGCTTTCAAGTGCATATCTAAGGCATTTCTTCCTTACCTCAAGAGAGATAGAGGCCGATAGAGTAGCTTAACAGGGGTGGGATGGAAGGAGAGGGGGATTCGCGACAGATATCAAGTGGGAGTTGTTTCTGAGATGCCTGATATTAGCTAGCAAATAAACAAACAGAAAACCCCATTAAGCATCTATTATTTTAAAGCAGTGGGTACATTTTTCATCACTTTCCCCTGATAAATTTTTGCTTGTGCATCCTGCTTCAGGTAATTAATTGCTTTCAGTTCAGAGGAGTAATAACGCAATAAATTATGCCAGTATTTCTAGTCAGAGGATCATACTGCAGCTTCCTAACCAACGCAACACTAATAACAATCCAGGAGACGTGTGGGCCACCAAAAAAAATAAAAATAAAAAAGGGCTGGTTGTTATAAATTGGTTACATAGAGTCAAAGACCAAGTCTTCAACATTGCTTTCAAATGATCTCCTTTAGGGAAGTTTACACATTCTTAGTGAGCTAGTTACTCTTCCCCTTGCTATGACAAAGACAATGTAACACAAGCAACTTAGGAGGAAAGGGGTTAGTCTCTATGTCGTCTTACAGTTCAAGGGGACACAGTCTATCACGGCAGGAGGGGTGGTAGACCCCGGGGTAGCTGATCAACATTGGATCTGTAGTCAGGAAGAAAAGAGCTGGCAGTTCGCAGGGTCAGACTGAACCCCAAGGCCTACTCCTTGTGATCAACTTTTTCCTACAAGGCTCCAGTCTTAAAAGTTTCACAACTTTCTGAACCAACACATCAAGTTGGGGACCAAGTATTCAGACACATGGACATATGGGAGACCTCTCATGCAAAGGACAGTGATAGGTGTGGCCAGAGTAACCCTGTGGTGGGACGGCATTGTTGCCATCAACTCTGGGAAGTTGGGAATGATTTTGAGAGATGGCAGCAATGCCCACAGGATAACAGGGCAAAGGGTGTTCTTCTGTCTCTCTGGCCTCACATGTGTCTGTCATACAAGGTGTTTTGAGTTTCTGTGGACAGTATGATGTCACAAATTGTTCTTTTCTTTGTTGCTAATTAAATTTATTTGTGTGTATGGGGGCAGTGCAGGGGAGACACACACCATGGCATATTTGTGGAGGTCAGAGAACAACTCTCCAGAGTTGGTTCTCTACTTCTACAGTGTGTCCTGGTGATCGAACTCAGGCTGTGAGGGTTGGCATCAGGTGCCTTTATACGAGACATCTCACCAGCCTTCCAAATGACCTTTTTTAAGTTTGGAACTTGACAAGGAAGAGGTTGGGAGAGATGGAACTACAGTAGGTGAAACTACCAACGTGATTTTAGGGGCGAGAACGAGCTCACTGTCAAGAACTAGAGATAGAAATCAGCACCCGAAGGAAGCACTGGACAGCTGGGAGCAGGATGAAGCTTCAGAAGATGGATGCTTAGGAGCATTTGCCTGGAGAAGCAGCCAAGGAAAACGCCAAATCGCATCTTAATTTAAGTGGTTCCTCCCTGACTTTCCCTTCCCTGGCCCTACTCTGATCTGGCCCATCTAACTTCAAGTCAGGGGGTGCTCTCTCTGAAAGTGCAACATGGTACTTTGGTGCAGCAAATCTAGTACCTCCCCCACCCCTGCTACTGTGGTGGGAAATCCTCACAGAGAAAGCATAAGATGTAGGCAGAGAACTCCTCACCCAGAGGGGGGAGGACCCCAGAATGGTGTGGGTGGACAGGACCCTTAGACAGTTTATCTGAATGCTTGGGTCTTAGGTTTGACAAAGATCTACTTCCACCATGGGAAGAATACAATTTCTGTTGCAGGCAGTTGTCATGGGACTGCCTTCCATTTGAGAAGATAGGAACACTACACTAGGAGTTTCATAATTACTCAAGACACAGAAAATAGGAATAAAATCCTGCTGGACAGTGATGCCACACATCTTTAATCCCAGCACTTGAGATGCAGAGGCAGGTGGATCTCTGTAAGTTCAAGGCTAACCTGATCTAAAGAGCAAGTTCCAGGACAGCCAAAGCTACACAGAGAAACCCTGTCATGAAAAACCAACCAATCAAACACCAACCAACCAACCAACCAACCAACCAACCAACCAACCAACCAACCAACCAACTAACCAATCAATCAACCAACCAAACTAAACCAAACTAAAACAAAGCAAAACAAAAACAAAACCCCTGCCTATCTTCCTTCCTTCCTTGCTCCCTCCCTCCTTTCCTTCTTTCCTTCCTTTTTTCCTCCTTCCTTCCTTTCTTCTTGTGTTCATGTGTGTGCTCATGTGTGTATGTGTGAGTGTGTTTATGTGTGTGTGTATGTGTGAGTGTATAGGCACATGTGCATGCTTGTGTGTGCACATGAGTATGTTTGGAGGCTAGAGGTCAACCTTTCATCTTCCTTGGAGGCCATATACCTTGCTTTTCGAGACAATGTCTCCCATTAGAATCTGGGACTTGCCAATTAGGTTAGATTGTCTGGCCAGCCAGCCCTAGTGATCCTAGTCTCAGTGTCCTGAGTGCTAGGATTATAAGCAAGTGCCAGCACACTTAGCTTTTTACATGAGTGTGGGGATCAAACTCAGGCATTCATAATTGTGGAGCACTTTACTACTGACAAGAGAATTGGTATCTCCCCAGTTCCTGTAAATACTTCTTAAGTCACACACAAGCCCACACATGTGTGTGCGCGCACACACACACATTCATTTTTCCATCACGTACTTGTTTCTCTGTTTCCCAATTGAACCATCTTCACACAGATGATATGGATCATGTTGGTATTGACCATGGTGTCTCCAGTGGAATGTGGTACTGTCTACTTGTGCCTTAGCAAATGTCAGTTAGTGACTATTGTAAAACCTTGGGAAAGATATCAAGCATAAAGAAAACAGAGTACCAGTCAGTACCAACTTACCCTGAGTTACCCAGGACTACACATTTTTTATATCTTCCCCATCTTTTTTCCTGCCCATTTCCCCGCCACTCACCTGGCCACAGTTACTATGTGTATTAGTTACTTTCTTAGATGCTCTGGTGAAATACCTGACCAAAGCAACTTGAGGAAGGAAGGGTTTCTCTTGGCTCACAGTTGGAATGAAGTACGTCAAAGCAGAAAAGCATGTTGGCAGGGTCACGAGACAACTGGCCATGCTGCATTTCCAGCCAGGACTCAGAGAGCAGTAACTATCCCTTTTCTCCTTTTCACTCAGTCTGACTCCACCCTGCCTGTGGAATGGTACCTCCCACCCTCAGAGTGCATCTACCCGTTCAATTAATGTAGTCTAGAAAATCTCCCATAGACATGCCCAGAGGCTAGTTCACCACGGTGATGCTAGATACTGTCAGGTTGATTGTCAATACAAATGGTCCCCCAATGTTGCCATTGCTTGCTGGTGCTCTATTTCTCTGTTAGACTGTTGACACAGGGAGAGCAAGGACCTTGTCTGTCCGCATGATGATATCAGCTACATTTTCCCCCTCCCAGACAAGGTACACAGTGCACATGGCTTTCTTTGTAACTACCGTTGTTTCTCAGTTTGTAAATCTCCACAGCAAATGGCTGGGCACTGTGATGTGCATTGGCCTAGGACTGGAGCCTTCTGTTCTGACAAGCGCTCTGGTGCTGAAGCTGAAGGCAGAAGGTGGGGGAAGGATAATAGATTGCCTGCTCTCCTTTTGATGTTGGTTGGCTTGGGTCACTGTGGAGTAAATGCACCGCATTTTCTGGTGGTCTATGTGCTATTCATTCTCTGGCTGTGAGCCTGATTGCACAGGGGATCAAATGTTCTCCGGGGTAAAGATGGGAATATGATTTGAAGAAAAAAGAAGAGCATGGTATTGCTCACACTAATACACTCCATGAGAACAGTTCAGTCCTTTACATACAATATCCAAAGCTTAATTGTGCTATCTAAGAGCTCCTACCAGTCAGTGGTACACTTGTGTCTCTTTCTGTGGGCAAAGCCATGCCCCCAGCATGCTGCTCCTGCTCACTCTGTTCCCTAGACCTTGAAGCTGATATGATCCAAGCCCCCTGTGCTTGCCCATGAGAAATGTTGTTGCCTCTGCCCTGTGATGCTGTGGATGTCGTGGGAACCTTCTAGAAGTCTTCTCCCCTCTGTCATCTCCAGGTGATAACAGCCACATATTGGGAAACGCATGTGTTTGTCGGGTTGCCTCTTGGCACTACTGCCCCGGTGCTGTGTAGCCCTGTGGGATTACAGCTTTTTATTTTGGAAAGAAGATTGTTGAGACTTAGAATGTTAGAAAGGAGGAAACAGCAGGATATTCTAAGGGGAGATGAAAGATTCTATCCCTCAGGGAAGCTTGGTAAACTCAGGAAGTAAACAACTCTGTAACTCCAGGAAGTTCCTGAACCTGACCAGATACACTAGGCCCCTTCCTCCCCAAGCATATATAAGTAGTAAAGTGTTAAGAGAGAACCTCTGGTAAGCTGAGCTGCCTAGAAGAGACTCAGACCAGCTTAGCAAACAGGAGGGCCCACAGACCAGCCCTCTGCTTAGAAGAAGCAGAGACCAGTCTAGCTGCCTGGAAGAGGCTGGGACCAACTGAATGACCTTGAAAACCCACTCTCCAACCTGCTGAGCTGCCTGCATTCTGTAAATTGTGCTCTAGGCTCCAGCTTTGTGAGCTGTCACCCATGCTGGGCTGGGCTTTTGTGATGTAGCTGTCTTTGAGTCATTTCTGTTCCTGTAACTAACCCTTCATCCGTATTCTATAAGTAACCCTAATAAAACTCATTGGTTTACCAAACTGGACTTTGGTGAAAGTCTTCTTTCAGCCTGTCATTTGTTTCCTGTCTGGGCTGAGCAGTCATTTGCCTGTGTCTCCTCACGGTTAGTGTCACACATCCTGAGTGCTCAAGAAAGCAAGCCCCGAGATGAGCCAAATCCTTCTAGTTAGTTCTTTAGCATAACCCATGCCTCAGGCTTTAGCTGCTTTTTCAGACTGTTAACCCTGATCTCTTTGTCAAACCTTTTAAGCTTCTTAGACCCAGGACACAACCTCATTCCCCATCACGGCTCTCCAGGTCTCACTACCCTGGGTGCAGAGAACTCCCTTCACAGGACAGGGACAGCCGGGAAGCAAAGAGGGGCCTTTCTTTCTCTGTATGAGAAAGACTTGGTAAACATATTTATATAATAGGAAGACGTGTTGGAGCTGAGCTCGGAAGTTTCTGTGAGTGGCGCATCTTAAGTATCTGTTCTTCCTTCCCTCTCTACTGCTGTCCTTTCTGGACCCAAGGAAAGGCCTTCAGCTTTGGGATTCCAGGCATTCTCCTACTCTTGGCATTGTTCTTCTCAATAGGCTCTGGCAGAGCTTCTCTGCGCGACGGCCTGCGTTTCCGCATTACCGACTCATTGTCTACCCCAGTGTTATAGCCTTACTGCGACTTCCTAACGAACTGGCTATTTCAACTTTCATTCCATAAGCTTTATGTCTGAGTGTAATTAAATGAGCATTAAGTCTTTTTTTTTTAACTAGCAAAGTCTGAAAGTTCTGATATTACAGTAATAAGTGTGAAGTGAATTTTGAATGGCATTTATATCTGTTCATGGGCTCTAAATGTTTGATTTGCATAACTAGTTAAAATATCAGGGCAGCATATTGATTTAATTCCATCTTAGAAAACTGTTAATTAATAATGATAATAAATGTGTCAGTCCTTTATTATCTGCTTTGAATTGGTGATGATAGCTATATTAATACCACTTCAGTAATAGACCTCTGCTGGCTATTGTTGGCAAAGCTTTCAAGGCTGAAATCACCTGCAATCAGAATTTAGAAAATTTATTGCAGATCAGTTTTAAAAAGAACAGCCATTCCATCATATATGTAATTTTCTTAACACCTAAATTTTAATTTAACATTTTATTTACATAAATCACAGTGATCAGAAACTTCAAGAGGATTTGAAACAAAGGCACTTTTTCATTTTTATGTGTCAAGTTTTAAGTTGTTTGATGGAAGGACTAGGTGGAGGGTGGGATGATTTTTGTGCAGTTGGTAAATCCATGGTCTCCCTGCTTCATTTTCTTCCTGCATGGACTTTCTTTGACTCTCATCTTATAGGCAGAATTTGATGGTTCTATTAAATTGTCTTGGGGACTGTATGCTGAGGGAATGGTGGCTTATACAGGTAGGAAGCGTAGCCTTTCTCTTTCTGAATCTCTCAAGGTCAGCCAGAAGTTTAGGGGCCTGTCTTACCTCTCTGTTGCTTGCAGCTGACCCATCACTTGGTTTCTAGTTGTCAAGGGTGACATGAGAGTTGCATTCCCTAGCACCGAGAGTCCCTGGGTATCAGTAGAAACTGCCTACAGGGTTCTCAGACTCCCAATCTCCATCACATCCCACAACCATTATGGTGATTGAATGTGTTGGAAATTTTCTTATCTCTCTTTAGTTTCTGCCATTATGAAATAGGTAACTTGTCTAGTTAAATGAGATTGGATGCACACTCACATGTGTACCACAGGGGTTGGCACCCTTAAAGTATGCAGTGATTGGCAGTCCATTTTATGTTGTCATCATGACTTGTTCATCCGAAGGCTGGAGAAGGACTTGGGCAGTCTCCATCCTTGGAATCATCAGTTTTAGTAACTGCAAGTCTGTGTCAAGGTGCTGGGAGAGTTTGTTCCTTTTTACACCAGTGACCCTCTGGGCCTGACTTTGATGCCCACAGCATCTGTTCCCTTGCCTCCCTTCAGTCCCTTAGTTTATATTCAGAGGTGTCAATAAATGTGGTTTCTTAAGACCCCACTGAAGGGCTGTGCTTTTCTTCTCCTTCATCAGAAACAGGCTTGAACTTGCTTAAGTGGTCAGGTTTTATTGTTGACCTCTTAGGGAACAAATTTCTAACCATGACGCTATGTTGCTGCAGAATTTCTCAGTGGCTTTATGACACACTCAGATCTCATTACTCCTACTCTAAGGCATGTTTCTTCCACATCACCTGCTATTTCTCTCTTGTACCATATGGGACCGCACTAGAACCTAGTAGAAGATCCCAGTTCTTTCTTGGTGCTCATTTCAATCCAGATTATGCCTTCTTTGATGCAGATCTCAAGTAACCCAGGCTGACCTCAAAGTGAATATTTAGTCAAGGATAACCTTGAATTCCTGATCCTCCTACATCTGCCAGCCAAGTGCTGGGATTACAGATATGAGCCACCACATCTGGCTTATGTGGTACCTGAGGCCAAACTTAGAATTTTTTAATTCATCTATTTATTTCACATCCCAGCTGCAGCTTCAACCCCCCTCCATCCTTCCCTCCCAGTCCCTCTTCCCCATTCCATCCTTCCCACACCCTAAACTCCTCCTCTTATGTCTCCATCAAGGAAAGGACAGGTCTCCTGTGAGTATCAATAAAACACTGCATATCAACCAAAGTTAGATCTTTTTCATGCTAGGAATACAAATATACTCTACTAACTGAGCTGTGACCCCAGCTCATGCCTCCTTTATGTAGGTATGTATGTTTCTGTATGCGTATTATATTCAGGTTCCACCAGGCAGTGAGCATTGTTGCATCCCTAGCTTTTTCCCCAACATATATTTAGGAATGGAGTGTCTTGGCCTCGAGATTAGCCCTCTACTCCTCCATACAGACTATTCCGCCAGTCCTTCAGACTTTCTCCTTCCTTTTATCTTTCCCTTCACGTTACCCAGAGTGGCCTTGAACTCTTGGGCTCAAACTACCCTTTTGTCTCAGTCTCCTGAGTAACTGAGTCAACAGGAGACTGTTACCATAACTGATTAGTCTTTCAATTTCTTAATGAGAAAACCCCCAGGTAAGGCTAGTTTTGTGTCAACTTAACACAAGCTAGAATCATCAGATAGGGAGGAGCCTCAGCTGAGGAAACGCCTTCATGATATCTAGCATGTAAGGTATTTTGTCAATTAGTGATTGATGGGTGAGGGCCCAGCCCACTGTGGGTGGTGCCATCCCTAGGCTGGTGGTCCTGGGCTCTGTAAGAAAGCAGGCTGAGCAAGCCATTAAGAGCAAGTCAGTAAGCAGCACTCCTCCATGGCATCTGCCTTAACTCCTGCCTCCGGGTTCCTGCCCTATTTGAGTTCCTGTCCTGACTTCCTTCAATAATAATCAACACTGTGGGAGTGTAGGCTGAATAAGCCCTTGCCACCCCAACTTGCTTTTTGGTCATGGTGTTTCACTGCAGGAATAGAAACCCTGACTAAGACACCCCAAGTATTTTGTTAAAGCCTGTGAAGGGTTATCACAACTTGCGAGGAGTGCAGCTTTCTAAACTTGTATGGATGTGTCTCCAACTGATAGTTCCTTTTCTGTCTTTGATTTCTCTTTTGGTGCGTGGGAATATAATTTGCCTTGACATCACTGGCCATCAGTGCCACAGTGAAGTGGGCCTTCTTTGACTGGAAGTGACAGTCCCTGGCCTCTGTGACCTTGTTTCCATAGATTTACCATGAAACAGTTCTGTATTTTGCAAAATAGAGTGATCTCCTGTGACTGGCATTGATGCGGGTTTCCCCCTGGTTCTTTGGGAGGGTAGAACTATTTCCATTGACCCGCTCTAAATTGATTTCCCTTACTCTGGCATCTGGACACATTGCTCTTAGACTGCCCAAGATGGTGCTTGTCACTGTTTGTCATTTTAGTCAATGTTAGATGGTATCACATGCTGTCTCCTTATAGGGGCCCTTCCTCTTAATTCACTGGTTCCTGGTGTTCTGAGGCCATGGCTGTCTGTCTGAGAACCTTTTTACTCCGGCTATTTCTGATCACAGTATTTCAGCATCCTGGAGAGAGTCGCCTGCTTTCATGGTTTGGATGTAAAATGTCCCCCACAGGCTCCTAGGCTTGAACATGGTTCTTAGCTGGTGATTCTGCTTTGAGAGAACCCTTGGGAGGTGGAGCCCAGCTAGAGGAACTGGGCTGCTGGAAGTCCAGACTGGAGGTTTTTAGCCTGGCCTGCTTTCTCTCCCTGTTTCCTGGACCACTGAGTCGCGAGTTAAATCGACCATTGCATGCTTCGGCCACTACAGAACCATCATCTCCTTTGGAGAGCCCTCCCCACCGCCGCTGACTGACCCCTGCAAACCGTGAACCAACACAAACCTCCCTCACTTAATTCGCTTCCTTCAAGTGTTTGTTATAGTGATAAGGAAACCCATGGGTACGATTAAGAGTGTGTCTTTCCCTGTTGGGATAGTCTAAGATCTACTTGGAAGGAATATTATTTGGAAGCCTTTGTCAAAGATGGGTATTTTAAAAAGATGCTTTTGATACAGTGGATTGCTACATAGCCCAGGCTGGATTTGAATTGGCCACCCTCCTGCCTCATCCTCCCAAGTGCTGGGATTATATATGTGTGTGCCGTGCCCGACAGATGTGGCAATTTTGAAGGAGATTACTTGTGGGAGGAGAAGACCATCCATTGTGGTCTTTTCCCTTCAGAGACATGTCATTCATAATCGGGCCATTCTCAGCACTTTCCAAAAATGCTCTCAGGCAGACAAGGAAGGGTGTTTAATGGATCTGTTGGAACAGAATGGGTTTATTTTTCCTTTTTCCCTTAGAAGCCTCTCCAGGCAGATCCAACTTTTTGACATTGTGGCATGCCATTTGTCTGCTAACGTGTTAGGTAGCATTCATGGCTGCTGGGATACATGTTGGCTTGGAGGCTGGATATGCCTACTACCTTTAAATTTGAAATTTATTAGTCTGTAATAGCTCAGATGGCTATGAGAGATGGTTTAACTAGAAAGTATAAGGCTTCCATGGGGTGGTGAGATGGTTTAGTAGGAAAAGACGCCTGTGGTGCAATCTGCATTTGGTTCCTGGGACCCTGGAAGGAGAGAACCAACTCCTGTAAGTTGTCTTCTGACCACGATACATATACTACATACACACATACACATGCACACACAACAAAGTAACTTTAATAAAAAATTTAAAAATGTATAATGCTTACAAAATATTTTAATCTTCTAAATGTGTATGTTGTAGAGCCTAACTGGACTTACGAAAGTTGAGTATTCCTTATCCAAAATACTTGGGACTAGAAATGTTTCTCATTTTAGATTTTCCTCTAGATTTTGAAATGTTATTTACACATGAGCATTTATGCACAGATGCGCGCATGCGCGCGTGCACACACACATCTGTATTTTTCAAGATATCTTAGGGATGGGATTAAATCTAAGCACAAAATTCATTTTTGTTTCATATGTGCTTGCCATACATAGCCTGAAAGGGTCACATGGCATAGTATGTTCAGTGCACCTGTATTTTGTCTGGAACCTGCCAAGAAAGGTCAACTGTGAATCTAACGTCAGAAAGTTCAAAGTTCTACAATGTGGAGAATTTTTAGTTTTTAGTTTAGGGACATCCAATGTTGGTTAAAGTTTGCTGGGCAATGAAACAAAATTATTCTGTGTCATTTTCTCCTCCTCTTCTTGGTAATATATGGCATATAGTAGGAAAACAATAGATAGGGAAATAATGGAGGAAGAGAGCTTTTATCTATGCTAAAGGCAAAGAAAATACTAGTGATTAAGAAAATAAACTAACAAAAGCACTGTTTCAAAGTCTCTAAATTTTATTTAAAACCTTTTTTCTGTGTGTGTGCATGTGTGTGTGTGTGTGTGTGTGTGCATGTACATGCGTGTGTGTGTGTGTGTGCAGAGGTTCTATAACCAGGGGCAGAGAGTCTCTGGCTTTTCTAAGCCTCTGAAGAGGTAAACATTTTCTTGTTGTTGGTTTGTTGTTTGCCAAAAAATTTTCTCCCTGCGTCACAGGACAGACAGCCGTTTTTGCTTTAGAGGTCCCTGGTTGAGGCTGGCTGGTGCCTTGACAGGGTCTCAGCTGGTGAGAATTTTTTTGAGTGTTTGTGACAAGGCTTCTTATGATGGATAGGGTGGTGATGTCCCGGGAGAGCAAATGCCTGGCAAAAAAAAAAAGAAGTGTGCAGTGCACACTTGTGTGTGAGGAGAGATGAGGTGGCAGGCCAGGGGCCGTCTCTGGAGTGACGTTCTTCACATTTTAGAAACAGAAAAATATCATGCCTGGTTGGTGCAGTGTTGAGGATTGAACCCGCAGCCTCACGCAATCTTGGAAAGCATCCTACCAACTAAGCCACATCTCCAGTCCCCAAAGTTGTTACTGTAGGAAATGTCTGGTTCAAGCATCCTCTTAGATGGGCTGAGCCCTTTTTCCACTCCCTCTTAGTCTTTTTGTGTATTTGTGTTCTTTAGCCCCAGCTGTTTGTGATATTTCACTGTCAAATTCATAATTAACAATTTTGTAAGCCAAGGTTAGTGATGTTTTTTACATTCATGCATTGGATAGTTTTTTTTTTTTTAGCCCAAAGCCAGTTTTGTCTTTTTAATTTAATGTCCTCCCAGCCCCTTCTCCTTTAAAAAGAAAAAAAAATCCTGTTTCCAGAGAATTTGTCGTTCTTCCATCTTTCCAAAGAGTGAACAGTATCAAAGTGGACTTGGGAGCACAGATGTGGAGCTGGTGAGGGATCACTTTGGAATTCAACGCTGGTTGTGTAGACAGAGCCGATGATGGATCCAGTTGTGAATAATTCTTTTGAAACGGATGATGTCATTGACAATTTTATAACTGGGATTTTACTAGTCTGGAAGGAAGTGCTGGAATATGGGTGAGAGTAAGTCACCACTGAGTGTCAATAAAATAAAAGCCAGGAGTCAAGAAAGTTAGGCTGTCTACATTTTTCACATTGAAAACACAGATTGCAAAGGGTTCTCATACCATATTGTGTTTTGTTTGACATATTATCTTTATGTCTTCTTTTTTTGATAACGGGAAATTTATTAATATGATCATCACATGGGATCAGTCAAATCCTCTTACTGGAGTTCCAATTCATCCTGAGAAAATGACCGCCATAAACTAGGAGTGGAGCTCTGCCCTGCTGTGGTGATGTTTCAGGTCAAAAGCAGACATCCTCTTTAGTGGTCCAACCTTAGCCACAGGGTGTCCAGTTCCACTAGGATTGAGATCCAATCCTTTCTTAGATTCTAGAAGGTGATGCATAGAGAGTTTGGGGGTTCCCCTACATCAATCTGACCATTAGGCATTCTGTATTTTGGTCTTAATATTGCAGCACGTAGAAATATAAATTTACTTTCTAACTTTCAAGGAACGGCAGGTCATAGAGCGTCATCTCTAGCTCTTATTAAAGGCCTACAAAGATGAAGTCTGTGTTCCTGAGTGTGAGGCTGAAACTGAGGATGGTTGTCAACTGTAGACACACGGTGTTGTTCTTCAGGTCACCGGCCCTCATCTAGCTCAGTTCACTGCCCTGTTACCTACCTGGCCTAGTGAGTTTATAGCTATTCCCTTAGATGATGCAGCAAGGTAAGCAGTAAGGATGAAAAGGAGAGATACAAGTACTAGTTCTGAGTGAGTAATTGCTACCTAGAAACACACACTAACTGAAAAACTATTGCCTCAGTTACACTTGCTTTAGAAACAAAGAAAGAGCCATGTAATAAGATAGGGAATGTGGCAAAAAAAAAAAAGAGGGTGTCTCGCCGGGCGGTGGTGGCGCACGCCTTTAATCCCAGCACTTGGGAGGCAGAGGCAGGCGGATCTCTGTGAGTTCGAGATCAGCCTGGTCTACAAGAGCTAGTTCCAGGACAGGCTCCAAAACCACAGAGAAACCCTGTCTCGAAAAACCAAAAAAAAAAAAAAGAGGGTGTCTCACTGCCAATGAATGACAACATCTGGTTACAAATCAATTTAGAAAGAAATAATGAGTGTGTTATTTTAAACAACAACAACAAACCACAACCCTACAAAATGTTACCAAAGGAGCAAAGATAGATGGACACTCAGCAAAGAGTTCCACTCCCACATAGCATCCGTAGATAAATTTGGAGACCATTATAAAGGTTATTTTCTCAGTTCCAGAGTTTGCTAGACTCCTGGCCACTTTTTAGAGGAATGTTGCAAGTGGCTGGCTTCCTTGGCTCTGGATGCCTTTGCTACTAGGACCAGTGTGGGCCGTTCCCGGGAAATGGGAGAGAGGGACCCGGACTCTGGTAACCTTTGCACAAGCATTTATGTTTTGAGTTAGCAAACTCAGCAGTTGATAAATGGCTGGCTGGGTCTGTGCTGTCTTTAAGGAACTCTTTGCCAACGACTAAATTATTCTTTATTTTTTATTTTTTTTTTTTGGTTTTTCGAGACAGGGTTTCTCTGTGGTTTTGGAGCCTGTCCTGGAACTAGCTCTTGTAGACCAGGCTGGTCTCGAACTCACAGAGATCCACCTGCCTCTGCCTCCCAAGTGCTGGGATTAAAGGCGTGCGCCACCACCGCCCGGCGACTAAATTATTCTTTAGCTTTCTTAGAAACCAGCTACAGCTCGGGTGGCCTGGAGTCCTGGGAATTGGGCCCGGGTGCCTGAGCAGGATTTGGCCATTCACAAGGCATGGCCTTGGCTTCCCACTCTTCATTTGGTAATTTTTGAGGTGTTGAGGCAATCATTTTCTGGGTACTTTGTTTTTCATTTCTCAGTTTTCTGAGGGGTTTGAGTCTGGATGTGAAATGGTCTTCATTTCTGTCTGTGTCATTTCTGGGAAGTGATCT
The DNA here is from genome assembly GCF_950005125.1 of Chionomys nivalis. Taxonomy (NCBI): domain Eukaryota; kingdom Metazoa; phylum Chordata; class Mammalia; order Rodentia; family Cricetidae; genus Chionomys; species Chionomys nivalis. The sequence goes on along the minus strand of NC_080097.1, from coordinate 69,995,730 downwards.
CGCATGTGGTTATACATACAGAATGAATCTAGACTTGGGTTCAAATATTAATGCTGCCACACAGGAGTGGCATGACAACTGGATATTGAGAAAATCATGGAACCATCAGAAGCCCCAGCTTCTTACATAAAAAAGAGGCAGACATAGGGTAAGATGATGTAGTCTGGGACCTAGCATAGAGCTATGGCACAATGCTCGCAGCACCATATTAGCCGCTTAGATGCCCATCTTCTGGACTCAGGAGCACAGGTAATTTTTACTGCCTTCATTTTAAAAAATGAAACATAGTATTTAAAAAATGGGATGCATACTAAATCATTGACTTTTGCCTCAATGAAAATAATACAAGTTTCTAAATTGTTAACAATGAAGTGTGTGTGTGTGTGTGTACATGCATGCGTGTCTAGGCCAGAGGATGAAGTTGAGTGTCTTCTTTGATGGCTCTCCACTTTGTTTACTGAGCCAGCATCTTTCACTGAGCCTGGAGCTTGCTGATTCAGCTAGTCTAGGTAGCCAGGTTGGCCTAGGGATCCTTGTTTCTGCCTTCTGAGTGCTGGGATTATAGGTGGACCTGCATGCTTGTGTTGGTTTTATGTGGTCCCTGGGGATCTAATCTCTGGTTTTCATTCCTGTCTAATGTAGTGGCATTTCATTTGTATTTTAATAAATGAATCTTCCATGAAGATCAGAGGTGTAAACAGCCACACTGGCCAGCCTTGCATACCAGGCAGCAATGACACACACCTTTAATCCCAGTAGCCACAATAACACACACCTTGAGTCTCAGTAGCCACAGTACTTTGCCATAGAAACCAGGTGGTAGTAATGCACACTTTTAACCCCAGAACTAGAGAGGATTATAAACAAGAGGAGACAGCTCTCAGTCTCAGTCTCATTCTGAGGTTTCCTGGAGGCAGGATCGCCATTTTCGGACTGAGGTACAGGTAAGAGCCAGTGGCTGGCTGCTTTGCTTTTCTGGTCTTCAGGTTTTTCTTATGTATTAAAATACAAATAACATGCCAGTACAGTCTGATGTGTGTTTTATTCAGCAAATCATTTCCCCACAGAGGAAAGTTTAATTGATGAAATGGTAAAAAGTGAGTATCAGCAGCAGCCTGGATGCTCTTCTCGTGACCGTTCTGTAACACAGCAAGGTCTGTCTGTGTCCAGCCATCTGGATCCGCAGCACACACGCGGACAATCCAGAAGCAGCAGAGCAAGAGAGCAGCCACTCTGTGGCTGACCCATTTCTCTGATGTGCCGCACCATTCATTTTCCACAGGTAGAGAATTGTTTTGCCTGCTCTGCTGGAGAGGGCAGTTGTGAATCGAGCAATATGAGTTCCTACACAATGAGACCGGAGGAGTGAAAACATGAACTTCTTATTCTCCGACGTCACAGCTGACAAAGTCAAGGAGAGTATAGTTTCTCCCTCCTGCTGTCAGAACTGAGACTCACTGATGGAGTTGACCTTCAGGTGTGGATGAATTGTTCGTAGCCCACTTTGGTTCCGATTGACCCAATCTTGGATCCTTTCCCTTGACATCATGAGGGACTGGTTCTAGGCCTCAGTACCAAAGTCTAAGAAACTCAAAGTCTCTTATATAAATGTTGCACTATCAGCATGTAACATATAAACATACTTCTGTATTCTTAAAAAATAAAAGGCATTTGCAAAACCTTATATGTGATATATACCAAGAGTTGTTATTACAGACTAACAAGAAAAGAGTATACATGGTTAATATGGAGAGAATTATTATTATTATTATTTTTTTAATGTTCCTGGTCCATGGTTGGTTGAATCAAAGGCTCACTGTAGGTGTGTATTGACTGTAGGCAGGGGAGGTTGCAATGATCATGGTGTTCTCGATTTAGGTGCTATTGGCAGTATGTAAACAGGAAAATGGAGTCAGATAGAGGAAGGGGCAGTGAAAGGGAGCAGAGAGAAGCGATGCAGAAAGGAGGGTGACTGGGCTGCACCACCTGCTTCCAGAGGCTAGTTGCGCGATGGCTGCCATCCTGGAGGGCGTACACATCTTGTTCTTCAAACTCGGATGCGGCCGAGCTGCCTTCCAGAAGGGAACAGCTGAGCTGCTGTGTCTAAGCTTTTTCCCAGAATCTAGGTTTTTTTTAAAATTTATTTTCCATGGAGTAAAATAGCTCCGGTCACATGCTGCTTCTGCCCTCCCCTCTGGGCCTCAGCTGTCTTCCTAGCGGGCAGCTGCCCAGAGCAGAGTGTGGCATTGTTAAGCAGAAGGGGTGACCAGCCTGTCAGCCTATCCTGCTAGAACCCTTAGGTTGGAGCCTCATGACAGCAACCCCATCTGCGTCATGTGCAGAGCACCCGGATCCTCTCCCATTAGGAGGAGAGTTGTTCCTGAGCACCTGAAATACGGGCAGCCAACTGGAGTTCCTTGAGTAGCCTCTTTCAGCTCTCCTCTGTGTGGACAGCATCAGGGAACGATGGTTCCCAGATCTTTTTGTTGTTGTTTTTAACCCGGAGAAGCTACCAGACTTAAGGAAGTGTGGGAAGCCAGTATGCCACCCACATCCCCAGGTTCCTCTGGGCACTAGCCATGTTCTTCAGCACACAGTATGAGAGCTGCTATTTAGGTGGAAGGTGGTTTTGACTGTAAAAGTTGTATTTGTTTTCTGCTCGGTCTTTAGGAATGTGTTTCCCAGGATTGCTTCTTCAATGGCTTTGAGGTTAAAAATATCATCAAAAATGAAACCAAGTCTCCTCAGAGGAAAATTTCTAAGAAAGCTTGTTTAAGTGCTTTGGGGAGGTGGGCTATGTTGGTTAATGATTTCTTGAAAATTTTGTTATTTTTCTCTCCCGTTTCTTTATCTCCATCCCTCCTTCACTCATACTTCTTTCCCCAGCCTCTCCGTGATTTGATGAAACTGTTTGTGATGTCCAACATATATTTTCCTGCTCTCTGTATGTCGTACTTGGCAATTTATAACCGTGATCAATGTTGTGACCTTAGGGAAATTGCTTATATAATTATAGAAAGTTTACAGTCATAAGAAAAGGAATGGGGAAAATATATCACTGGAAAATATAAATATGTTTAAATTACATTTAGGATTTGGAATAGTTCCTTGCTTGTGTTTTACAGAGTAATCTGTGATTTAAATCAGGTTTAGTTGTGTTTTTCCCCCCTAAATTGGGTATTATAAATCAAGAATGGTTGCTGGATATAGCACACAAGAGGATTTCTTATACATTTTAATGTTGCATAAGTAAGAAATACCAGTAGTTCAGCAGTAAAATTGCAAATGTAAGCAAAAGTGAAGATTTTTCCAAATTTAACTAGGTTGCATTTGTTTAGTAAACTCCAGCCATAATTTACTGTTTTATTACGTTTGCCTTGGAGATCTGGGCTGACTTTTTCCCTTCCTTTTCTTTAGAAAGAATAAGGGGTACTTCATTGTAATTGCTTGAAGCTAGGGAAAAACATGAGTGTGCCATTTTGCCTTCCCACCTGTAATATGTAATATTAAAAAAATAAGGGGAAATAAGAATTCTGCTTAAGATGACACACATTTGTGAGTGTGTAGGTCACATGAAGTGCTGGGGTAGGATCGGATATTCCATTGAGCTTTCTGTGGTGAGAACATGTTTGACATTCTAAGATATTCCAGGCCCAGTTTTGCAGGTGTGACCAGAGTCTATGTCCTGGTCAGAGTGCAGCTGGGAGAAGGCCTGCCATTTAGTTTGATTGTGAATGGTTTCACGGTTCCGGAGAACCTTCTAGAATGTCGGGTAAGAATCATTCAAGATCAATTTCCATTATGCCTTGTGGGTGAATTTCCGTTTGGGAAGAGATATTAAGGGTTCCCGAATCAGTGCTAGCATTGGAGAGAAGAAGCCGGGTGGAAGAAAGAGTCTCGCTCAGCAATGTGCCCTGGCATGCATTTGGTTCTCCTGTCGTAGGCTGACTGTCTCCCGTCTCCCCTCCTCCTACTTGGTACTTCAGATGACGAACCCAGACCTGGGCTTGGTTTAACTGTGGTTTGAGAGAAGTGAACTCTGGGATTGGGTTGGATGATGTTGATTAATAGGAGTGAGAGGGTGAGAGACTCCAGGGCCAAGCAGTAGGTCCATCTTGGTGGCATCTGATGTTGATTGGCTTTGTCCTGCGCGGCTGCGCTCGGAGAGCGGACATTAAGATTAAGTGATGCTGTCGTGTTGAGGAGCACGGCACTGCATCATTCGGGGAAGAGACAGCTGGGGTGGTTAATCCTTCATCACCAAGGGAGCCCTGCCAGCAGAAAGATATACAGCCAAAGATAACCCTCCATAACTTGTGCTAAAGATCAGAAAACTTTGAATTCACATCCATCTGCTTAGTCTGGGGTGAAGATGAAAGATAGGCAGAATAGGAAATAAAAAACTCCTGTGGGATTAATCTTACACATGGTATGTAGCCCACAGAGTGAGCAGGCGGGAGAGAAACTTTTATACAGCGTTTACAAAAGAGATTCAATGTTCCCAGCTTCCCAGCAACATCTTCAAGAAAAACTCCATGCTACAGCCCTGATTTTCTTGTTGCCTGGCTGCCATTTTTCCTTCAAATGCGGTTTCCACAGTTAGTGCTATGCTTGGAGTGCTTTGTAAGCAGGTGCTCTTAATTGCATATGTTAGGGCCAAAGTGTTCAGACAGCTCTGCCAGAAGCAGTTGATGGCCAGCAAGAACAGACTGTTTTCTTCACCCACCCCTCCTGCGGCTTTGTGATTTTAGCAGGATACTCCCAGCATCCCATCGTGCATCTATGTCTGAGCGTGGATGTGAAGTTCCCTCTTGGTGACTAGCCCTGAACAGCTGCAATGATTTGATACATCACATGTAATCGCATTCTGCATTGCTGTCATACCAAAGTGATGTGAGTGAGGGTGGATGTAGAAATCAGGGAGGCAAAAAAACGATCCGAGGCCCATCTCACATCTGTAGCCTCTCTGTTTCCACAGCAGACAGACAGGGAAGGGCAGGTGGAAGGTGAGATGACTTGGGGACAAGCTGGAGCACTGGGCTCTGTCCTTAAGTGACTTTCTGGGTTCAAAGGGAAGCGTTGATGACTTTGCTTGTGTCTTTTTGTTTCTGTGCAACGGATTATTTTAGTCTTCCTTCCCCCGGCCAGTCTAGTGTGTGAGCATCTGACTGGTGGAGGGGTCTCCTTTTGTGGCCTGAACCATCTGTCTTGCAGTGTCAAGGTAGAAGGTCCCTGTGTTAGGCTCTGCATCCCTTGGGTTTTACCGCCTGCCACTCACTGTCCCAAGCGATGAAGAGGACAGCATCTGCAGAATGACATTGTGCAAGCTGCCTACGCAAGCAGAAGTGAGGAGAGCAACCTAAAGTGATAGATCGGGGCTTACATTCTCACAAAACTCTGTGAACTTGAACTCGGGGTCTCCTTAGCTCCCTCACTGTGTAAAAAACAAAAAGCAAAAGGTTGAAGGAGGTAAGGTGACTTGGCTGAGGGAGAAGAAAAGGCTCTGCACCCTGGGAAGTTGAAGAGAGAATAGTGAACGAAATTCTGTGTTTGGGGTTGGGGGACAGGGAGAAAAAGTCATTTGTCTTCTGATTCGCCACAAGCTTTCTGTCTGTATGGCAAACTCACCTCTCACATGTCCAGGATGGCCTTGGTTTTGAGCAGGCAAACAACACACTAGCATGCAGAAATGTATTAAGGTTTATGGTTCTTTTGTTTCTTCAACAAAGACAGTTGGTTAAAGGACTGGCGAAGAGTAATTTATTTTTTAAGCCTTCTTTTCCTCATAACTTTGTTTAGGGTTTGGGAAGATGGCTTGCTGTGCAAGAATTCAAATGCCAACTCACACCCATAGCTCTCACATCAGCAGCCAGATGTGGTGGCACACATCCCTTACCTCAGCGCTGGGAGGTAGCTACAGGAGGATCAAGGCCTTTCCTGTCTGTCTAGCCAAATAGTGAGCTCCGGGTTCAGTGAAAGACCTTGTCTCAAAAAATAAAATGGAGAGGAATATAGGAACACATTTGATGTCAGTCTCTGGCTTCCACAGGTGTTCAGGCACACACACACACACACACACACACACACACACACACACCCCTTCATATAAAAATATAAAAGATATCTTTTGTCAGGCTATGAAGTGTAGGTTTCAATCTTGGAAAACACTATGAAAAAATTGGGGGAGAAAATACATACTCTAATCTGTAGCATAGTAAGTATGGGGTTCATAACACTCTCAGCCAGTAGAGACAGTCTCACCCATGAGTGTCTCTCACTGCTTGGCTAAGAGGGTGGAACAGAAACTCAAATCCTTAGTGGACTTGGGGAGGTGGTAGATCTAGAGTCACCATGTGAGAGCATGGAGGGTCATAGGGAAGGTTCTGAAAAAAGAAAGGAATGCAGTTATCTTCATTTGGTTGAACATCTTCAGAAATCCCAGGGTTCAGGGGCTGGATGGTTCAACACTGCTTCCCTGCTGAGTATCTAGGCATGAGCCACTGGCCCAGATGTCCAGGGGACCAGGTTGGGGGGACTGTTGACATTCTCCTAGATAGAAGGAAAATGGAATTTGTGGGCAGTGTGATATAAGACTCTCCATTTGGGGCAGTGATTGCTTTTCAGGAAGTTTTATACTTGGGAACAAATCACTGGGCCAGTGAATGTCAGTGACTGCTCGGTGGTGTGTATATTTTTTTCTGTTTGGATGCCCAGTTTCCAGTGTTTACTGTTTCCTGGTGAATGTAGGGTTTCCCTCTGCTGGTCCTTAGGGGGCTTTGACAACTCTCAAGGGCAGCGAGGACTGTGAAGATCCTCTTGAATCCCATCAGTGTTTGTGCACATGGTTCTCCATCCCCTCCTCCTCTGCTAGAGCAGTAAGTTTATCTATATGGCCAGATCTGCTTTGATTTACACAAATGTTGCAGCCAGCAGGCACTAGATACAGATGAGCACCAACCTTCGAATCTGCAGGGCAAGGTTCTGCCTTTTACTTGGCTCTAATTCCCCTAGGCACCTTAGTGTTCTCTGTATTCAAGATTTGAAACAGTCATTTCAAATGTTCCAACTCAGACATAGCATGGCCAAGTGGCCTGTCTGCTGAATGAGCCTAGAGCTTGGGCTGCAAAGATTCATGGGAGTGACTCCATACCGGGGTCTGGAATCACTAGAAGGCTTGTTTGCACACATGTCTGGCATCTGGACTAGAGTGACTTGATGACTTTACTCTCAACTGGAACTGGTATGTGGCCTCTCTGTGTGGCCACCTTGGTAGTGTAGGCCTTTTCCTATGGCGATCCAGGACTTCAAATGCCAGTTTTCCAGGGACTAAGAAAACAGTCACATAGCTTTGTTCATGAGTCAGAAGCCTCAGTGCAATGTCTCAGCACTCTATTGGCGATGGTAACAACATTCTCAAAGGATGGGGAGGAGGAGGCGAGGGCCAGTTCACAGCAGAGGGTGCACTGACGGGAATGATGTTGCAGCCATATTTAGAGCATATGCCCCATATTGCTTTGTGGTGAAATGAAGAGAAATGAACTAGAACTGACGTTAATTGAGAGGACTTCTAACATAAAAAAGATGGGATTCTTTCTCATTTAAATCCAAGATGATTGTCAAAGTGACAATGTACTTTATTAGAGTCTACTTTAGGTTGCCATTTAAAAAGTGACCCAAGCAATGGAAACTCATCTTTTAGGCAATGTGAAACACACCACGGATGAATGATGGAAGTCCAATTTATTTCCTCAAGTTTCTCCCACAATTTTATGCCAAAGCAAAGCCTCTTTTAGTCCAGCTTCATCTCCTGTGACTTGTGAATTATTAGGTGGCAGGCCAGTATCCCCTCACCATTGCTACCAGGGCCTGTGTGGACTCAGTTGATCTTTTGACACTTGAGATCCAGGACTGGCTGTAGATATAGTGAGTGAATACAATTTGAAATAGGGTGGGTGGCTTCTTGTGCTTTTAGCTTCATCTTGAGATAGAAATTGGGACCAAATGGATTGCATTCCTTTTGGAGAAGGCTGAAGCATCCTCTTTGGTAATGACACAAGTCAGAGCTAGACACGGAAGTTTGCAGAGGGATGGTATGGGGCACATGCCCCAGGAGTGTCACCACTAATTCGG